>NC_058130.1:731967863-732017899 GCF_016433145.1 Gracilinanus agilis | reverse complement strand
TTCCTTCCTTCCTTCCTTCCTTCCTTCCTTCCTTCCTTCCTTCCTTCCTTCCTTCCTTCCTTCCTTCCATCCATCCATCCATCCATCTTCTCTCTTAGTATGACTTCTAAGACAGAAGACTGTAAAGGTTAGGCAATTGGGGTTAAGTGACTTGCCCAGGATCACCTAGCTAGAAAGTGTCTGAGGCCAGATTTGAATTCAGGTCCTCCTGATTCCAGGTCTCCCACTCTATCCACTGTGCTGCCTAGCTATCCTCAGATCTTGCCCTTTCTATCTTCACTTCTCTGGCATGCACCCCCTTCTTTTCAGACCCTGCTACCACTCTGGTGCAAGCCCTCATTATCCTATACCAATAGCCTGCTGGTGGGTCTCTCCCCTCTCTCATCTATCTTCTACTCAGCTGTCAATATACTTTCTTAAATTGTAGTTCTGACTCCTCTATTCAGTGTATTCCAGTGACCTCCTGTTAACTTAAGCTCAAATAGAAAATGTTCTGGCTTTTAAAGTTCTTTATGACCTGGTCCCTTCCCACCTTTTCAGGCTCCTCTCCACATTCCCTCTGAGCAGTGACACTATCCTCCTTGCTATTTTTTTTAAACCCTTAACTTTTGTGTATTGGCTTCTAGGTGGAAGAGTGGTAAGGGTAGACAAAGGGGGTCAAGTGACTTGCCCAGGGTCACACAGCTGGGAAGTGTCTGAGGCCGGATTTGAACCTGGGATCTCCCGTCTCTAGGCCTGATTTTCAATCCACTGAGCTACCCAGCTGCCCTCTCCTTGCTATTTTTTTGAACAAGACACTCTTGTCTCTAGACTCCAGCTGCTTTTCCTGGTCCTTCTCCTTGTCTCTGACTCCTTGATTCCCTGACTTTCTCCAATTCTCAGCTAAGGTTTCACCTTCTTTTTGCACCTGGATGGTCCTTTATGCCAGTGCTTTTCCTTTGGAGTTATCCCCAGTTGTTCATCTCTCTCTATTAGAGCTCCATGAGAGCAAGGAGGGTTTTTTGTTTGTTTGTTTGTTTTTTTTTTGTATGCTCAGCACTTAACACAGTGCCTGTCTGCATGTAGTAGGGCCTTAATAAATGTTTGTTGGCTTGACTTCAAATTAGATTGTGGAGAATCTTAAATGCCAAGCTAAAGAGTTTGTATTTTATCCTGTAAGCATTAGGGAGCCATTAAAAATTGTCAAAGGAAGATGTGATATGGCCAGGTATTTTGGCAGCTTTGTGAAGGAGAAATTTTTTAAAATTTCTTTAAAAATTTTTTTCCATGGTTACATAATTTATGTTCTTGCTCTCTCTTCCCCTACTCCTCCCTACCCCCCAGTAGCCAACGCACATTTCCAATGGCTTCTTCCTGTGTCGTTGATCAAGACCTATTTCCATATTATTGATAATTGTACTAGAGTGGTCATTAAGAGTCTACATCCTAATTGTGTCATCAACACATCAACCCAAGTGTTCAAGCAGTTATTTTTCTTCTGTGTTTCCACTCCTGCAGTTCTTCCTCTGAATATAGATAGCATTCTTTTCCATAATTCCCTCAGAATTGTCCTGGGTTATTGCATTGCTGCTAGTACACACGTCCATAACATGCGATTTTACCATAGTGTATCAGTCTCTGTGTACAGTGTTCTTCTAGCTCTGCTCCTTTCACTCTGCATCAATTCCTGGAGGTCTTTCCAGTTCACATGGAATTCCTCCAGTTTATTATTCCTTTGAGCACAATAGTATTCCATCACCAGCATATACCACAATTTGTTCAGCCATTCCCTAATTGAAGGGCATACCCTCATTTTCCAGTTTTTTGCCACCACAAAAAGCGCGGCTATAAATATTTTTGTACAAGTCTGTTTATCTATGATCTCTTTGGGGTACAGACTCAACAAAGGTATGGCTGGATCAAAAGACAGACATTCTTTTATCACCCTTTGGGTACAGTTCCAAATTGCCATCCAGAATGGCTGGATCAGTCCACAACTCCATCAGCAATGCATTAATGTCCTAATTTTGCCACATCCCCTCCAGCATTCATCACTCTCTCCTACTATCATTTTAGCCAATCTGCTGGGTGTGAGGTGATACCTCAGAGTTGTTTTGATTTGCATTTCTCTAATTAGTAGAGATTTAGAACACTTTCTCATGTGCTTATTGATAGTTTTGATTTCTTTATATGAAAATTGCCTATTCATGTCCCTTGCCTATTTGGATTGGAGAATGGCTTGATTTTTTTGTACAATTGATTTAGCTCCTTGTATGTTTGAGTAATTAGATCTGTCAGAGGTTTTTGTTATAAAGATTTTTTCCCAGTTTGTTGTTTCCCTTCTGATTTTAGTTGCATTGTTTTTGTTTGTACAAAACCTTTTTAATTTAATGTAATCAAAATTATTTATTTTACATTTTGTATTTTTTCTAACTCTTGTTTGGTTTTAAAATCTTTCCTTTCCCAGAGATCTGACAAGTATACTATTCTGTGTTCGCCTAATTTTCTTATAGTTTCCTTCTTTATATTCAAGTCATTCACCCATTCTGAATTTATCTTGGTGTAGGGTGTGAGATGTTGATCTAAACCTAATCTCTCCCAAATTGTTTTCCAGTTTTCCCAGCAGTTTTTGTCAAATAGTGGATTTTTGTCCCAAAAGTTGAGCTCTTTGAGTTTATCATAGACTGTCTTGCTGACATCACTTACCCCAAGTCTATTCCACTGATCCTCCCTTCTGTCTCTTAGCCAGTACCATATTGTTTTGATGACCTTTATAGCATATATATATATACATATATATATGTACTTTATATATATATAAAGTACATATTCTTTATAGTATAGTTTAATATCTGGTACTGCTAGGCCACCTTCCTTCACATTTTTTTCATTATTTCCCTTGATATTCTTGATCTTTTGTTCTTCCAAATGAACTTTGTTATAGTTTTTTCTAATTCTATTAAAAAAGTTTGATAGGTATGGCACTAAATAAGTAAATTAATTTGGGTAGAATGATCATTTTTATTATGTTAGCTCATCCTACCCATGAGCAATCGATGTTTCCCCAATTGTTTAGATCTAGTTTTAATTGTTTGGAAAGTGTTTTATAATTGTGTTCATATAATTCCTGTGTTTGCTTTGGTAGATAGATTCCCAAGTATTTTATATTGTCTAGGATGATTTTAAATGGTGTTTCTCTTTCTAACTCTTGCTACTGTGATGTATTGGAAATATATAGAAATACTGATGATTTATGTGCATTTATTTTGTATCCTGCAACTTTGCTAAAGTTGTTGATTATTTCTACTAGTTTTTAGTTGATTCCCTAGGATTTTTTATGTAGACCATCATATCATCTGCAAAGAGTGATAGCTTAGTCTCCTCATTGCCTATTTTAATACCTTCAATTTCTTTTTCTTCTCTAATTGCTACTGCTAGTTTCTACTACAATGTTAAATAATAGAAGTGATAATGGGCATCCTTGTTTCATGCCTGATCTTATTGGAAAGGCTTCTAATTTATCCCCATTGCATATGATGCTTGCAAAAATCTTAAATAGAATACTAACAAAAAGACTCCAGCAAATGATCAAGAGGGTTATCCATCATGATCAGGTGGGATTTATACCAGGAATGCAAGGATGGTTCAACATTAGGAAAACCATCCACATAATTGACTATATCAACAAACTAACAAACAAAAATCACATGATTATCTCAATAGATGCTGAAAAAGCCTTTGACAAAATACAACACCCATTTCTAATGAAAACACTAGAAAGTATAGGAATAGAAGGAGAAATTGAAGAAGGTAGAGATCGATGATGTGATATTGATTGGTACAACAGTTTAAGTGAAAGGTCTTGGATAGCCTGTTCTAAAGTAGTGGTTATGTGTTTGGAAAAGGAAGTAGGTAAGAGATGATGTGAAGTAGAATGAATAGAACTTGCCAACTGATGGGATGTGAGAGGAGAGAGAGTAAAGAATCAAAGAGAGATGGATTCTAATTTCTTTATTTTTAAAAAATTAAATCCTTATCTTCTATCTTATTATTACTAAGTAATAAGAAGAGAGGTAAGGGCTAGGCAATTGGTGTTAAGTGACTTGCCCAGGGTCACACAGCTAGGAAGTGCTTGAGACCTGATTTGAACTCAGGACTTCCTATTTCTAGACCTGCCTTTCCATCCACTGAGCCACCTATGTGCCCCTCCGATTTTAGCCCTAGACAACTGGGAAGATGTTAATGTCATTAACAGAAAAGAGTCCTTTCGGAAGAAGGGAGATATTTTAGGGAAAAGATGACCTTTGTTGTGTACATGTACTTAAGAAACCCTTTGAAATAAAGCTGGATGCCCTGCAGTTCTTGGAGAGATGGGCCTTTAGTTCAGGGCAAAGGTCATAACTAGGCACTGAGATTTGGGAGTCATATGTGCAGAGGCTATAGTTGAACCCATGGGAGCAGATGAAATCACCAAGGTATAGATCTCAGAAAAGAACCTGGGAGGAAAAAGAAGATAAGAGAGCCAAAATGGAGACTGAGACTGATGATGGCAACTAGGGGGCAGCATAGTGCTGGGCCTGGAGTCAAGAAGACTCATCTTCAAGAGTTCAAATCCATCCTCAGGCACTCACTAGCTGTGTAATCTGGGCAAGTCACTCAAGCCTGTTTGCCTCAGTTTCCTCATCTGTCAAATGAGCCAGAGAAGGAGATGGTAAACTACCTCAGTTTCTTTGCCAAGAAAACCCCAAATTGGGATCCCTAAAGGTCAGACACAACTGAAATAGGACTGAACAACAAGGATAAGTAAGGCAGGTCCTGGGAGATTCGGGAAACAGCAGCTGTAGAAGCTCCTCTAACATCTTCATTGTTGGACATCTGCCTTGAAGACTTCTGACAGTGACCACTAATGAAGCAGTCTGTTTCATTATTGGACAGCTTGGATTATTAACAGGTTCTTTATATGGCACCTCAACCTGCTTCTTTATGACTTTTGCCCAGGCTGGGCTGGAGCCACACACAACAAATCTGCCTTCTTACATGACTCCTCCAGTATTAGAAGATAGGAATCTTGTCCTCCCCAATTTCCTTCTTCATGCCAACATTCCCAGTTCCTTCAATAGAATCATAAGAAGGTATAGTTTCCAGACTGTTTACCATCTCTCCCTGGGGTGCCCATCCTAAAATGTAGACCGAAAATGGAGCCCAATGTTCCAGATATTTTTTGGCCAGGGTAGAAAACAAGGGCACTGTCACCTCCTTTCCTAGGAGTGGGGAGGAGGGGGATACTAGATTTCTATTCATGTAGTCCAAGGTTAAAGTGAACCAAGTTGGAATGCAAGCTCCTTGAGGGTAGCCCTCTTTTTGTTTTTGTTTTTGTATCCCCCCATCCCTTAGTTTAGTGCCCGAACACTTAGTAGATGATTCACTATTGTTTATTGAATTGAATGTTGGCTGTAGCCAGGGTATAACCTTGGGATTTAAAAAATGAGTTATGCAGCCTGAAACTTCCTTAGACTCATGAACTCAAACTCCCCTTCCTCCCCCCACATCTCCAGATTTCTGAAGAATGAGTAACTTTTGATAGTATCAGCCTTCGTGTCTGAATCACCTCCTTTCTTTTACAGTCTTAGAGTAAGAAGAGACCTCAGAGGGTGTCAAGTCAAATTCCAGCCCAAATCATGCTTCCTGTCTAAATCTCCATAAGTTGGCATTGCCCTCCTCTCAGTGCCTTTGATTTTGCACCTGCACCCATCTATACCTCTTTGGATTTATTAAACTGCTGTATTGGGGACCTTAGCCTGCCACATCCCCTTCCACTTCTTCATAAAGAGAAGATTGCTTAAAACTGAGTTCCGATAAATACTTTATTGTCTGTACTGGCTTTTCTCTCTCTGTAGCATGGATAACAGTATGTGTGTGGGGCTTTTTTTCTTCATTTTGTGTCTCTGGGAGGGAGGGCAGTATTACTGGTACCACACATCCTTCTTGTAATGTCAGCCCCTAATTGCCCAGTGCCATATCCCAGCTAGTAAAGGCGGTGATTTCAGAGCATTAGCTGGCACCTGAGGGAATTGAAGACCTTTCCGGTCAGAAAAGGCTTCTGGAATTGAACATGCTCATACTGGAGAGAATCCTGAGGCAGGGGCCTTGCCAGACCTTAACAGCCTGGGGGGAGGGGGAAGGGAGACAGAGCTGGGAAGACTACAGGTCATCTGAGGATCTAGGAGGAAGATGACTTCCAAGGGAAAGGATGCTGGACTCCACGGGGTTGGAGATGGGCGTGATATAGACAATATCCTGCTGCTCTTTTCTTTCCAAGGGATGTTGGGATTTGGAACAGCTGGCCAAAAAGGGCAGGTGGCAAGAAGGCATTGGATTACCTAGAATCCAGTTATTTGAATGGGGGTGTGGGGTGTGGTATGACCATTCCTTCCTCCACCTATCACCATCCTAAAAATCTTCATAAGTATTCCATTTTTTTTTTATCAAGAGAAGGCAAAATTGGGCACCAGATCTTGGAGCCTGCTACTGGAATTTGACTTGACACCCTTTGAGGTCTCTTCTAACTCTTAAGACTGTAAAAGGAGGTGATTCAGACATGAAGGCTGATACTATCAAAAGTCAGGAAGGATTGGGGGGGGGGGGAAGATCTCACTCAGCTGAAAACTTTCAGGGCTGGAGTTCAAGATATAACCCTGTATTTTAGTTAATGAGGTCTGGTTAGTGGCAGGAGCAGTCCCCCTCCACCCTCCCAGGCTGCCCTCATTCATGTATCCTGTGTCATGCTAGGGGCATGATGTTAAAGTTGGCCCTGCCTGCCAATTCGGGGAGACAGAAAATGTACAAATGTTTATCCTACAATTGAGTCACCCGCACAAATGATTGTGTGTTGTGTTTTTTTTCCCCCATTTTTTTTGCCAAGGCAGAAACTGAATGCCTTCTGAGCTGGAGGAGGCTTCAGACCCTGTAGTTTAAACTTTACTCATGCTTCTTCCAGGATTTTAACATTTACAACTGCTGAACTTTCACAGTCAGGAGCATAGGAAGTAAAATGACCTTTTCTCTGGAAAGTCTAAGTAACCCAATTGTGGCTCCATGAGACCGACCCCTTCATTGTTAACCAGGAGCAGACAGGGTTCAGTCTGGGGATAGTCGTCTACCACACATAGTTCATAGTTGGGGCCATTTGGGATTTGATGGTGAGTGCTCTTTAGAAAGGAGTTTAGAATTTAGAAGGTTGAATGGTGGAGATGAATGGGATCTTTGAACTTAGAACATGAGAATTGGAAAGGACCTGCATAGGATTTCAAAGTGAGGGACCTCAGAAATCTAGGTAGTCTTTTCTTTTTTAATTTAAAAATCTTTCCCTTCTGTTTTTAGAATCCATATTTAGTCTCAGTTCCAAGGCAGAAGAGTGGTAAGTGCTAGGCAATTGGGGTTAAGTGACATGCCCAGGGTCACATAGCTAGGAAGTATGAGATTTGAAGACCAGATTTGAATCCAAGACTTCCTATCTCTAGGTCTGGCGATCTAGCCACTGAGCTAATCTTTTCTTGAAGAACTCTAGGAACTAGTTTATTCTACTTGGGTAATATTTGTACTTGTTAAGCCTAAATTGTCTCAGGGCAGAGAATATCAGAGCCAGGAAAGCCCTTGGAACAAGGATACATAAGGATCACAGCATATAGAAAGCCACATATTAATATTATGTTCTATTGTGTATTTTGTTTGGACATCCTGTTGCTATTTTGCTATATTTTAATCTGGTTCCCATGTTTGTCACCTCTGCCTTAGAACATAGTGTGTCAGAAGTGTAAAGGCCCTTAGATCACAGGATGTCAGAGCTGGGAGGGCCCTTAGAACAGAGAATGTCAGAGCCGAGAGAGACCTTAGAACAGAGAATGTCAGAGCTGGGAGGGCCCTTAGAACAGAGAATGTCAGAGCTGGGAGGGCCCTTAGAACAGAGAATGTCAGAGCTGAGAGGATGCTTAGAACCCAGGATTTGAGAGCTAGGAGGTCCTTGAATTATAGAATATCAGAGTTTGGAGTGTTCTTAGAATAGAGAACGTCATAGATGAAAGTGAACTTAGAATTCAATGCCAGAGTTTTAAGAGAACTTAGAACACAGTGTCCAAATTAAAGGGAACCTTCCGATGAAATGTCTGAGTTGGGAGCAGGATTCCAAAGAGACCTCTTTAGGCCAAACCCCTCAGCTAACAAATCTGGGAAAAGAGGCAGAGAGAAAGGGGAAAGGGATTCTCCAAAGTCCTCTACCAAGTTATGGCTGAGCCAGGACTAGGACTCAGGCTTTTCTTGGCCTTGTCCAGAACCCTTCTATGTCTTGGAGCCTTAGCCTAAATCTTAGCTACAAAGCTTACCTGAGGAAGGGAGGGGGAGAAATGAGAACAGGATTTCCTGGTGCTCACCACCAGCCTTTCACTGCCAGTTGCATATTCATGTAGCTACTTGCCCCAGCTGTAAAAAATGAAGAGATTTTACTTATGAAAGTGGCAGCATTTCCAAATCATTTTGGGGGTGAAGTGGAGGAATTTACTTGTGCTTTAAACAAGCCCCAGGGGAAGTGTTACAAAGAACAAAATCCTTATTCCTTGGCTTGGCTGGCATTCGGGGTCTTGCCTGGGCCAATTGCAGATGTGGAAGCCAAGGGCTGGGAAGGTTGGGGGGTGGGGGATAGGAGGCTCCTTGTGTCCTTGCAGGGCAGAATACAAAGGACTCTTGACCCGGAGTCAGGAGATCTGGGTTCTAGGCTTGGATTTACCCCAACTTCTTGTGTGACCTAGCACTTAATAAAGTGGCACATAGTAGATACCTAATAAATGCTAGTCAATGAGTGACTGACCTTGACCAAGGCACTTTCCCTCTTCCTTGGGCCCCATGTTTTCTTTTTTATATAATAAAGAGGAGGAGGAGAGGATAACTGATACTTGAGTCATAGAATTATAGCTCTAGAGTTGGAAGAGGCCTTAGAGGCCACTGAGTCTAGCCCCCATTTGTTTGTGGTTCTTTAACTGGAACACACAGAGATGTTAAGTGGCTTCCCTAGGGTCACCCAGTTACAGTCTGAGTTAGGACTTGAACCACTATCTTCCTAGCTTTGAGTCCAGTGTTCTGTTAATTAATCCACGTTACTTCTCTTTTAGTTCTTATATCTGTGTTTTGATGTTGCTTCTGCCTTTCGAAATTCTGTTCTCTGATTTCCTCTCCGTCTCTGACATCCTGTGTCCTATGTTCTAAGGTCTTCCTTAGCTCTGACATCATCTGTTCTAAAGGGCCCTCCTGGCTCTGACTTCCTTTGTTCTAAGTGCTTCCCAGCTTTGACATCCTGTGTCCTGAAGGCCCTCTCAGATTTGACGATAGTTCAGTTCCATTGGGTGATTTCCTGCCTTCCCCAAGGGGCAGAAGCCTGGCATCAGTGTTGCCCCCAGAGGTCTGAATTTGTTCCAGATCTATTGGAGAAGGGAAGTGATACAGTTATGTCAGCAGGGACATGGGGAGTAGGCATCAATCTGTGGGTGTCCGCCCCCAGTTGTGTGAAGTTACTACTGCCTCAGGGGGATCTTCACTGTGTTTAGAATCTTGTCTCTGTCTTTTTGCCTCCCTTGTCTTTTACAGTACCTGCTTCTTAACAGCAAAAATTTCCAATACACCCACATGTTGTCTTGAGTTGCTATAACACTTGGTTTTCTGTTTTAAATTATCACTGGAGATTTAGGAAAATAACCGTTGTGATGAAAAAGCAGCAGAATAAAGAGCAAAATCGTTTACGCCCAATTGGAAAGAGCAGCTGCCCCTGGGCTGGGAATGGGATTCTCAGTGGGCTCAGAGGTTCTCTGCCCTGGTTTATTCTAGGGCACTTGTCATGGAGTCTGGCACCACTGGATGCCTCATAGCTCTTGCACAGTGGTATGAGAGTAGCTGGCAGTTCATTCTTCATCAGTGTACAGAAGAGACCAAAAGAATCACAAGAGACCAAAGTGTGATTAATCTCTTGTGTTATTAAATTCATAGGATATCGGAGCTGAGCGGGTCCTTGGAACTCAGGATGTCAGAAATGGTGGCAGGGGGGGTGCTTCTTAGAAACCCAGGATGTCAGAACTGAGAAGGCCCTTAGGACATAGAGCTGGGAGCTTTGCCTCTAGCCTATTGGGATTGTCCCCTTTCTTTTCAATCTGGAAGAAGAATCTAATTCTTCTTGCTCCCATTGGCTTTTGGGGGTCAACAGCTGAATCTTGAGCTCCTTGGCAATTAGGTTTTTTTAATGTCTTGCAGAATGTCAACATAGAGGTTTTCATTTTTCCTCCCTTCTCTCTTATGGCCCTTACAACCTCTTTGCAAGGTAGACAGAGTCAGTATTCTTTTCCCCACTCTATAGAGGAGGCAACACAAGGCCAGGGTCCCCAGTTGGTAGGTGGCAGAGCTGGACCTGGACCCCAGGGAGCCAGTACCCAGTTTTCTGTCTCCCACTCTCTTTTTCTCTCTCAGGCAGACCCTCTCTGGAGCCTTCTTTTCATCCTACTTTAAGTTCCAGATAGAGGCAATTTGGCTTGAGAAGGATGCTCTGCTTTTGCTTTCCTTTGGCCCGAGGGTGGGAGGAGGAGAGGGGGAACGGAGCCCAGGGAACAGTTCAGAAATGGAAGAGTGTTGACATGACCTCAGCCACTCCAGCGTTCGTCAGAGCCATGTTTAACCTTCTTGCTCTCAAGTAGCATGCGGCAGTGATAGCAAGGTGCCAAAAATATGGTGATTTTATCATTTTGGGCTCGGAGCACAAAACCCAGAGCTGTAAAATATTATGGTAACCATGGTGATGGAGACTTATACGAGGGCGGCTGACTTTGTTTGGGGAGTCTAATTGTAGTGTCGGAATCAGACTTCTAATGTACTTCTTACACACGGCAATGCAAAGCATCGAAGGAGAAGGCTGCAGATGTACTTTTTTTTTTTTCTTTCAGCTTTCAAGGACTTGAAAGAAAGCAGTTTCTGATCAAGCTCTGGGTTGGGAATAAAGTTCTCAATTCTTCTTTGGAGATGTTCACATCTTATCATGAAAGGCAGAATTATGCTCATGCACTCTGTATGCTGTGAGAAAGGGTAAGACCCCAGGGTGCTTTTACTCCCAATTCTCTGAGCTTGGGAGCCATAAAACCCAAGTTCTCATCTTGAGATAGGCGGCTTTGAGCAAGTCCTCTTCCCCTTGGGCTTTACTTCTCTATTTGTTAAATCATAGAACCCTGGCATGGCCAGGCCATTACACCATGGACTGTTAGATCTGAGAAGGACCTCAGAGACCACCTAACTTGGATGATCTTTTTGTATAGATGAAGAAGATGGTATAGAAGGCAGCTGGGTAGCTCAGTGGATTGAGAGCCAGGCCTAGAGACAGGAGGTCCTAGGTTCAAATCTGGCCTCAGACACTTCCCAGCTGTGTGACCCTGGGCAAGTCACTTGACCTCCATTGCCCACCCTTACCACTCTTCCACTTAGGAGCCAATATACAGAAATTAAGGGTTAAAAGAAGAAGAAGAAGAAGATGGTATACTAGAAAGACCTTGTACTTGGAATCCAGCCCTGGGGGTCAAATGCTCCCTCTTTTTTTTTTTAACCCTTACTTTCTGCCCTAGTAACAACTCTAAGTCAGAATGACAAAGGCCAGACAAATGAGGTTAAATGACTTGCCCAGGGTCACAAAACTAGAAAATGTCTGAGGCTAGATTTGAATCCCCATCCACCTAGCTCCAGACCTGGTGCTCTATCCAGTAGGGGCACATAGCTGCCCCTAAATTCTTCTTCTTCCTCCCCTGGGCAACCTTGGACAAATTATTTCACTTAACCTAGCTTGAAAAATGAGGGGTTGGATTAGATGTCCTAAGATTCTTCTGGTTCAAGAGCTCTGTCCCTGTAAAATAGTATTTCAATACAGTGAACCTTGAACCCAGCTCTCTTGCACCTCTTCCTATTGTCCATTCTAGACAATCTCTGGATTTATGGAAATAGCAGCTTGTTATAAAGGAAAGAATGTTGATTTTAGAGTTCAGAGATCTGAGTTCTAATCTTATCTAGCTGTGTGACTTAGGATGAATTATTTTACTGTTTGGTGCCTTAGCTTCTCCATCTGAAAATCAGAGACATTTATATTTCTTCTCTTCTAGAGTTCTAAGGAAGAGCTCCTCACAAATGTGAATTATATGTAAGCTGTTGGTTCATCCCCTGTAGGAGCTGTGATTTGATGCTCTCTGATACTTTCTTAAGCATCAGGGGCCAAGGTGGGGGTGGGGGGTGAGTAGCTACAGCCCCTGGGAATTTCTTGCTGGCAGAAAGAGTGTTGAGTTTTAGGGGAAGCCAGGCCTGGCCCACTTTTCCAACTAGAGCTGTCCATTCCTCTGCATCAGAGTCCTTGGGCATGGTTCATTGATGCCCACCATGATTCTTTTGGGAGAGAGGATGCAGGAAGACCCAGTGGTACACAGTCAGTCTTGGGACAGTGCCACCCAGCTGCAGCCTTTTTCCGTCTTCCATGAGAGCCACATGGACAATAAAAACCAGAATTGGCTTTGGAAGTGGAAGTACTCACAGTTTGGAGGGGAAGTAAGGGAATTTGAATGTAGGACAATATTTTAAAGGGGCAACACTGTCAGACTTCCCTCTGGCCCCTTGCATTAGGCCTTCCGTGGGGGTGGGAAAAGATTTTTATAACCCCCTGAGGACCTGTTTTCTGTGAATTTCTCTGACATTTTAATGAAAAGAAGTGCTGGGGGACTTAAAGTTTCCCCTGTAGCTTTTCAAAACCAAACATGACCGGAGGCTGGAGATATCCTGGGGAAAACCAAGGATAGCCACATGGACAAGGGAATAGGCTGTGTGAGTCTAAGAGGTGGAAATTTCAAAAATCAAAACAGATAGTTAAAAATAAGGAGATTTGTGGGTAAAGAAGAAGAGGGGCACGCGTGTGTGCGTGTGTGCGTGTGTGCGTGTGTGTGTGTGTGTGTGTGTGTGTGTGTGTGGCAAGGATGTGTCAGGAACAGTGTGATATAATGAAAGGAGCCCTGGCCGAGTCCTGCTAGTGATGCAACTTTAGTGGAATCACTCCGCCATTGTGATCCTCAGTCTCCTCATCTGTAAAATAGGTACTGTCATCTCTTTTTCACCTGTTATGAACATGAAGTGATATAAAATTGCTGCTTTGTCAGCAGACGGTGCCATGCAGGTGTGAGATTATTATCAGCCAGCCTGGGGTAGTGAATAATATAGTTCCCTCAGAGTTGAAGTAGTGGGTGTGGATGAGTAGGGAGGAGAATTGGTGAAAACATAATCAGGGAAACACGTTTGTTGCAGAAGATGGATCAGTCCTAGAATGAGAGTCACCGGTGATTGGTGTTCATACCATGTATTTTATTCCCTGAGATACATCTCACTTTTTTTTTTTTAATTTTAAGGCAAGCAGGTTACACAGCTAAGAAGCGCCTGAAGCCAGATTTGAACCCAGGTCTTCCTAGCTCCAGGCCTGATGCTCTATCCATTGTGCTACCTAACTGCCCCTGTTCCATAGGTTCTAATCATCCTGGGTGCCCCTCTGTGGATGCTATCCATTTTATGAATGTCTGCCCCCAAAATGTGATGTCCAGAAGGGAAAGCAGGATTCTCTTTGGGGTCTGACCACAGCAGAGTAGAATGGACCGGTCACTTCCTTGTTCCTGGAAGCTGTGTGTTTCAGTGATAACTAAGCCTGCATCAGCTTTCCTGGCTAGCATCATCCCACAATATCCACTCCCTGAGCTTGCTAGCCACAAGGCTGCCTGCGCACACTCCTCCTTTCAATCTTTAAAAGATCCACTGTGTAGGCCCCAATTGGAGAGTTAAAATCTATTGTGAAGTTGATTTTTTTTTTAAACCAAAGTGTGAGATTTCCCACTTATCCTTCTTAGTTTTTATCTTGTTGAATTTGACCATGTGTTTTAGCACATCAAGTGCTTTTTCAATCCTGATCCTGTCATCTTTACTATCTCTTTTAGCTTTTTTTTCCCCTCCCTTCCACATCTGATAAGCCTGGCATCTTTGTCAGGAGTCCTGCCACCTTCAAGTTTTGGTTTCTTTGCTCAACAGCTATGTGAATTTGGGCAAGTCACCTTTCCCTCCTTAGACCTCAGTTTCCCCCTTTATAAAATGGAGATAGTAATACTTGTGTTGTCTTCCTTCCAAGGCTATGATGAACTCTTCGTATAAATATAAAATATTTATAGAATAAAATATAAAATAATATAAAAATAAAATAAATAGAAAAGTGTAAACTGCTATTATAGTAGGAACACCGCAATAATACTGCTAAAGGGGACATCTGTGCCGGCAAGACATTAGTTTTCTGTCAGGCCCCTCAGTTCAGGTTCCCTTCATGACCTCAAGTGCCACTTAGTAAATATTCGAGGATCACACCAAATTGATTTTTCCTGACTCACGGGGGGATGACTTAACCAGGCACTTGGTAATGACCAGGGGCAGAGCAGGACTGAGTGGGCTGACTTATGTTGGGAATACCGAGGCTCCTTCCTGTCTTCTTCCCCAGACTCTTTGACCAGCTTCCTGTGTGACCTTAGACACATCACTCACCCTCCCACTCTGGGACCCAGGGTGTGGTCATCCTTGCCCGTCATCGTGTCTCCCAAGCATGTGGAGTGAGTGAGCGAATGGGCTACTGTGAGTAATGAGCCTTGGACTTGTCTGAGGGCAGGCGGAAGCTAGAGATAAGCGTCCTAGACCAGAACTGAGCCCTGTTAGTCATCATGCCCTGGATGAAGCCAGAAATGTCACGGAATTAGAGAGTCTTAGTGAGAAGTGACCTCAGAGGTCATGGAATCCCAGAGCTGGAAGAGATCAGAACAAGTGGGTTCCCTCCAAAGTGTCCTCTTAGCCTCCCCTCCAGCTACTTCACTGGTCTGGAGCTCACTGCCTACTTATCCAACCCCTTTCATCTTAGACGCCTTGAATTTCTGAGCTGGAAGAGACCCTAAAGATCATCTTGGATCCCCATGGTTTTTACATGTGAGGGGGCCAAGACCCAGAGAACAGGAACTCAAGCCTGAACCCAAGAGAGTCTGTTGTGGCACGTTCTGGCACTGTGCTAAGTGCCGAGGATACAAAGGCAAAAGATAGTCCCTGCTCTCAAGGAGCTTACAGTTTAATGCAGGAGACAAGACACAGCTATGTACAGTTATAGGAACAGTTGGGATAAATAATCTCAGAGGGAAGGCACTAGCGTGAAGGATGACTAGGAAAGGCTTCCAGTAGAAGATGGTATTTCAGCTGGGACTTGTAGGAAGCCAGGAGGTAAAGATGAGGTGGGAGCACATTCTAGAGATGGGGGATAGCAGAGAAAATGCCCTGATTTGGGGGATGGGGATGGAGTGTCTTAAGTGAGAAAACAGAAAGGAGGCCATGTTCTAGAGTGTGTCAGGGGCACTGAGGTGGAAGAAAACTGGAAATACATAGGAAGAGGCCAGATATTTCAGGTAATAGAGAGCTACTTAGGAAAATTGAGAGCTGAGAGGAGGATGGACTGGAGTGAGGAGAGACACCCTGTCTCCCAACAGAGTATTGCAGTGATCCAGGTGTGAGGTGATGAGGACCTGCACCAGAGAGGGATGGCAGTGTCAGAGCAGAAAAGGGGGCTTATGGGAGAGATACTGCAAAGGTAGAATGGAGGGGCCTTGGCAATAGCTTGGATATGGGGGATCAGAGAGAGTGATTGGGAGATTAGGAAAGTTTGGAAGTGGCCAGGTTGTGGGCTGAAATATAACAGGTCTAGTTTGGGGCACTTTGAGTTTAAGATAGTTACAGGATTTCCTATGGATAATTGATGTCACATTTCTTGCCTTCACAATGGGTGGGGGAATGATGGGAAGGAGGGAGAGAGGTCGGAATTCAAAATGAAAAAAAAAATGTCAAAAATAAATTAATAATAGAGGAAAAAAAATCTACCAGACTTCTGATTCAAGATGTTGGAGGTGCAAGTCTGAAAGCCAAGAGAGGTTAGAGTTGGACAGATAGATCCGAATTTCAAATACATAGAGATGATAATTGAATCTGTGGATACTGATTCGATCAAGTGAACTAGTGTAGACAGAGGAGAGAAGAGGGCCCAGGAGAAAAGTTACAGAGATACCCAGGGGCAGTGGAGCTTAAGACCTATAGGGGTTTAGGGTCTCCCTTGCTTTGCTCCTTGGTCCTTTCTCTGAGCTGCTTCTTCTTCCTTTACCTTCTGTCTTAGTATTGATACTAAGGCAGAAGGGCCACATGGGCTAGGCATTTGGGGTTAAGTGACTTGCCCAGGATCACACAGCTAGAAAGTGTTTGAGGCCACATTGGCCTCCTGTCTCCAGGCCCATCTTTCCATCTACTGAGCTACCCCACTGCCTCTCTCTGAGTTTCTTGATCTCCTCTCCCTATCTTCTCTACCTGTGCTCATCTTGTGGGTAGAATATTCAAGGGCCTTTTGACCTGTCAGAGCCTCGACAATAGGTGTTTTTAATCTGTTTGGTTTTTCCTGTGTGGCCTATTAGAATGATCTCTTTGAAGAAGTCATGGGTCTGATTGGGCTTCTGGAGCACGAGGCAATCAACACTGTAATCATCTGAG
The DNA here is from genome assembly GCF_016433145.1 of Gracilinanus agilis. NCBI lineage: Eukaryota > Metazoa > Chordata > Mammalia > Didelphimorphia > Didelphidae > Gracilinanus > Gracilinanus agilis. Next base: position 732,001,273 of record NC_058130.1, on the reverse strand, counting down.
AACGGGCACATCTGACTGTCTCTCCATTTTTAGGGAATTCCTTCAGTGTGGTGTAATGGAAAGAGCACCAGAGCTGGCGTCCGGGGGCCTGAGGACCTGCGATGCAATCCCTCCCACTTCTCCTCCTCACTCCTTGTTGAACTCTGGCCAATTTCCAGAACCTCTCAGTGCCTCTCATTCCTTATCTAGCAAATTCAGAAGTTGTATTAAATGATCCCTGAGACCCCTCTCAGCCCTCCAGTTTTGGAGAGGCCTTTTTAATACCCATCCTTTGAAGCCTAATTCAAATGTCTCCTCCTCCAGAAAGTTCTCAGAGACCCTTCCTTGTGCTAATAGCTTTGTTCCTCACCCTTCATTTACCACACTGCTCTCTGCCTCCTCAATGACCTTGGTGTGTAAGCTTGAGGGAAAGAAATAGATGTAAGTCCTTCTCTGTCTAGTTGGGACTCATCATACCAAGACATATGACACAAGATGAGAGCATGAGTTTGAATCAGAGTCGCTAGAGAAAGTGAATCTTATTTCCCCCAAACATTATTTCAGTATGAAATATACATTATTCAGGCTGTGTCTGGAAATTGAGTTCATTTTCCTAAACACTTAAGGGCTTAGGGGTAGCTGGGTGGCTCAGTGGATAGAGAACCAGGCCTGGAAATGGAAGTTCCTGGGTTCAGATCCTACCTCATACTTCCTACCCATGTGACCCTGGGCAAGTCACTTGACCTCAGTTGCCCAGCCCTTACCACTCTTCTGTCTTGGAACCAATGTTGCTTTTCTGCCTTGGAACTGAAACTGATTCTGAGAGAGAAGGTAGGGGTTTAAAACAAACAAAAATTTGTTTTTCCTAAACACTTAAGGGCTTGCTATGGGTACAGCAGGGTGTTTGTTGCCGGGGACTACAGATACATAGATGAGTCAGTCCTTTCCCTCCAAGAGCCTATATGGGGCTGGAGGGATGGAACTTGCACACGGATAAGTCATTAACAAGGTGATTTGAGCACAGAGAGAGCCTGAGCATGTTTGTAGGGGAGAGGATGAGAGTTGGAAGATCAGGAATGCCTTCGCCATGTCGTCCAAATCAAGCCTTGTAGGAATATATGGAGGGATGAACCAGTGGCAGGGAGGATTGCATGCTCAGGTGTATCAGTGACAGTTGGCAAAGCCAAGTTTGGGAAGTAGCTAACAGTCCATTTGCCTGAAATGGAGAGAATGTGAAATTACATAGTAAGACATGTATGGAAAGTTTGAATGGAGATTGTGGATGCCTTTTAAAATGCCAGACCAAGGAATGTGAGTTTTACCCAAGTGGCATTTGGGAGCTGTTGAAGATTGTCGAGTTAGAGAATGATGTGGTCAGGCCTGTCCATTAGGAAGAACATTTTGGCACCTTTGTGGATCATGGCTTGGAGAGGGGAGAGACTGGACCCGGGGAGGCCAATTAGAAGGCTGGTGTAATCATCTGAGTAACTAAGGTAAGGCCACATGAGCCTAGAGAGAAGGGGGTAGATGGAAGAGATTATGTTGATAGAATCAAGAAGGTCTGACATCTAGTTATGGGGGATGAAGGGATAAAGGTTCAAGAGTAACTGGAAGAAAAGTGGGTTACTGAACCCATAGCAGTTCCTTCAGGGCAGGGACTGTTTGGTTTTTTTTTCTCTATATCCCCAGTACCTTTCATAGTCCTTAATGCATAGTAGGTACTTAATAAATGTTTGCTTAACAATTACTTGAAGTTTGGAGGAGGGGCACATCTTAGACTAAAGGATATGATTTTTGCTTGACATTGTTGAAGGAGTTGGGGGGGGGAGATTAGGGAACTGTTTTTAGAGATAATGCTTAACTATATGGGATCCCGAAGAAGAGAGGGGAGCAGGAAAGAAACAAGGGCTCAGAACAGAAGAACAGAGTCCTGTGTGATCCTTGCCCTTAGGAATCCAGAGGGAAGAGACAGTCCAGCAAAGGAGACCGAAAAGCGATGGGCAGTCAGGTAGTAGAAGACCCAGGAGAGGGCAGTGTCACAGAAGCCAAAGGAAGAGAGCATTTAGGAGGAGAGGATGGTCAACAATATTAAAGGCTGCAGAGAAGTGAGGCAGGAGGAGAATGGATAAAAGGTTAGAGAATTTAGTTAGTTGAGAAATCATGAAAGGGTCACCATGGAAAGAGTCATTTCAGTTGCATGTTGGGGTCAGATGCCAGATTGCAAGGGATTGAAAAGTGATGAGAGGTGAGAAAATTATATTAACCATTTTTTGATAAAGGAGAGAAGGATGCCTTAAAGTACCTGGTGTCTTTACCTCTTTACCTGTTGTCTGTGAATTCATTTTTAAAAACATTTTGATGACTATATTGAAATATAATTGTTTCCCTTGTAATCCTGTGTATTTTATTTTCTGAATTTAAAATCATGAATTCGAAAAGGGATCCATAGGCTTCACGAGACTGTCAAAGGGGTTCTAGACAGAAAAAAGGTTGAATGTCTGACCTAAAAAGGATGCTAAGGTCACATTAATGAATGAATGAATTAACAAAAAAGAAACTTATTAAGCCATTATTATGGGATGTAGGAGGAAATCACTCCTCCCCCCCCCACTCCAAAATAGGGCTCTAGAAGAGAAATTTTGGAATAGCTTTTGTGGAGGAATCAATCAGGAATGTAAGAATTGTGTTGGCGCAGTGAGGGGCTAGTTAAAATTAGATAACATCATAACATCTAAGGGTAACTGCTCTACTTGACATAACTTTGTGACTTCCTCCAGCAGTATTCAGTAGCATGTTTGTAAGTGTGGAAAAGGTGAATGATGTGAGTAACCCAACCCAAGGTTTAGGTTTGCAAGATGTGAATAGTGATAATATTGGAAGCATGGGATTTGATGGTCAAGAATGATTAATTATCATTTGATCCATGAATTAGAGGGTTAAACTATGAAGGGAGAAAAGTGGGAAGAGAAGGAGGCATGTCAGGATTCAGTGAAGGGAAGATGCAAATCATGGAGTTGAGAATGTTTATGAATTTGGAGGCCAAAGAGATGGGGCAGGGCATCAATACTGTCTTTTTTTTTTAATACTTATATTGTTTTCCCCAGATTACATGTTGATACTATCTTTTTTTTAATTTTAAACCCTTAACTTCTGTGTATTGACTTATAGGTGGAAGATTGGTAAGGGTAGGCAATGGGGGTCAAGTGACTTGCCCAGGGTCACACAGCTAGGAAGTGTCTGAGGCCAGATTTGAACCTAGGATCTCCTGTCTCTAGGCCTGGCTCTCAATCCACTGAGCTACCCAGCTGCCCCATGTTGATACTATTTTTAGTAATCATTTTTTCACATTTTGCAATCCATGTTCTCTCCCTTCCTCAAGAGGACAGGTAATATGATATGTTGTACATGTGCTATTTGTACAATGCATATTTCCATGTCTATCATGTGAAAAAAGATATATGTTGCTTATACTAAAGATAAAATTTTCATGGAGGAAATAAATTGAAGAACGGCATACTTCAATCTGCATTTAGGCTTTTTCATCATGAGGCCCTTGGAGTTGACTTGGATCATTGCATTGCTGATAATAGTCAAGTCATTCCTTCTTGATCATCATACTTTATTGCTGTTACTGTGTACAACCTTCTTTTGGTTCTACTCACTTCACTTTGCATCACTTCACATAAGACTTTTCAGGTTTTTTGTGATAATCTTGTTTGCCATTTCTTATGGCACTGTAGTATTCTATTAGAATCATATACTATAACTTGTTCAGCCATTCTCTAATTAATGGACATCTCTTGTTTCCAGTTCTTGCCACCACAAAAAGAGCTGCTACAAATATTTTTGTACAAGTATGTCCTTTCCCCCATCTTGATATTTTTGGAATACAGATTAAGTAGTGGTTTTGCTGGTCAAAGGATATGCACAATTTTAGGGACCTTTGGATATGGTTCCAAATTGCTTTCTAGAATGGTTATATCACTTCACAGCTCCACTAAGCGCATTAGAGTCCCAATTTTGCCACATCCCCTCCAACATTTATCATTTTCCTTTTTTGTCATATTAGCCAGTCTGATAGGGGTGAGGCAGTACCTCAGAGTTGTTTTAATTTTCATTTCTCTAATGAAAAGTTATTAGGACCACTTTTATATGACTAAAGATAGTTTTAATTTCTTCATCTGAGAATTGCCTTTTTATATCCTTTGACTATTTGTCAATTGGGGAATGGCTTATAGTCTTATAAATTTGACTCGGTTCTCTATGTAGTTGAGAAATGAGGCCGTTGCCAAAAATACTTGCCATAAAATCCATCCTCCCAGTTTATTGTTTCCCTCCTAATCTTTGTTGCATTGGTTTTGTTTGTGCAAAACTTTAGTAAATCTCATCTGTTTTATATCTTATAATGTTCTCTTTACCTTGTTTGGAAATAAAATTTTATTTTAACCATAGATCTGACAGGTAAACTATTCTATGTTCATCTCATTTGTTTATGACTTTACACTTTATTTCTAAATCATGTCTCCATTTTGACTTTACCTTGGTATATGGTGTGAGGTGCTGGTTGGTGCCTACTTTTCTGTCATACTGTTTTCAAATTTTCCTAGTAGTTTGTGTTGAATAGTGAGTTCTTCCAAAAGCTGAGTCTTTGGGTTTGTTAAACACTGAGTTACTGTGGTAATTTACTACTGTGTATTGAGTGTCTAATCTACTTCATTGAACCTATTTCTTAGCCAGTACCAGATTATTTTAATGGTGGCTGCTTTATAATACAGTTTGAGGTCCAGTATGGCTAAGCCAACCTTCTTACATTTTAAAAATTAATTCCCCTGATATTCTTGGCCTTTTGTTCTTCAGATGAATTTTATTATAAATTTTTCTAGTTCTATGAAATTATTTTTGGGTAATTCCATTGGTATGGCATTGAATTAATTTAGGTAGAATTGTCATTTTTATTGTATTGGCTTGGCCTATTCATGAGCAATTAATGTTTTTCCAGTTGTTTAGATCTGACTTTATTTGTGTGAAAAGTGTTGTGTAGTTGGGATAACAGAGTTCCTGAGTTTGTCTTAGCAGGTGGACTTCCAGGTATTTTATATTGTTTATAATTATTTTAAATGAGATTTCTCTGGGGGACAACTGGGTTGCTCAGTGGATGGAGAGCCAGGCCTAGAGACAGGATGTCCTAGGTTCAAATCTGGCCTCAGACACTTCTTAGCTGTGTGACCCTGGGCAAGTCACTTAACTCCCATTGCCTAGCCCTTACTGCTCTTTGGCTTCGTAATCAATACACAGTATTGATTCTAAGATGGGAGGTAAGGGTTTAAAAAAAAAGGATTTCCCTTTCTACCTCTTGCTGCTGGACTTTTATTGATAGTCTAGAGCAGTGATGGGCAAACTATGGCCTGTGGGCCAGATGCTTCCCCCTAAAATGTTCTATTGGTGGTGACATTATTCCTAATCTGACGAATACAATGAGTAGGATACAATACAATGAAACTTTGAAAGAGCTTTCTTAGAAACAGACTGACAGAAGAGCATTTCCTTTCCGTTGGCCCCTTCTTTAAAAAGTTTGCCCATCACTGATCTAGAGAAATGCTGCTGATTTATGTGGTTCTATTTTATATCCTGCACCTTTGCTAAAGTTATTAGATGTTTGATAAGTTTTTTTTTAAATTTTAAACCCTTAACTTCTGTGTATTGACTTATAGGTGGAAGATTGGTAAGGGTAGGCAATGGGGGTCAAGTGACTTGCCCAGGGTCACACAGCTGGGAAGTGTCTGAGGCCGGGTTTGAACCTAGGACCTCCCGTCTCTAGGCCTGGCTCTCAATCCACTGAGCTACCCAGCTGCCCCCTGTTTGATAAGTTTTTTGTTGATTCTTTTGAGGCTTTGAAGTAGAAGAGCAGGAGTTGGGGTGAAGGTAAGGCTGTGATTCAGGTTCTAAAAGGAGGAAAAGTGATCTGGGAGCCAGTTAGTGGCTGCATTGTTGAGTGGACTGGGGCAATGTTGATGGATAATAATTATGGTACTACTGTACTATTAGTATATGGTTGATCATATTCATAGCTACCAAGTACTCTCCTTACAGTAACCCTGTGAAGCAAGGCAGCAAAGTAATATTATACCCATTTTACAGGTAGGGAAAGTAAGGTAGTTTATCTCTACAATTCTAGCACCTGGGACAACCACCACCAAATGTTCCCAAGGGAGAAGCCTAAAAGGTGCTCTCAAATCAGCTTCTCAAGACAACTTAGTTTTAGTGAGGGAAAGAACTAAAAGAGATTTTTTTTCAGCCTCCAGAAACAAGGCCCAGAGGTGGGAAGGGAGAATTGGAGACAGAGACTTTGGAACACTTGTAAGTTGGCTTCTAGAGAGGTCACTGCTGGGTAAGGGAAGTGCCTGAGAGATAGGTCAGAGAACAGCTCACTGGGAGTTCAGAACTTCCTAATTTAACGAGTTTTCCTTGTCTTCTTTTTATTTTTTGAACTATTACTATTTTTTCCATTTAATAATTTTTATTTTTTAGAAAAGTTAACATGGTTACATGATTCATGCTCTTACTTTCCTCTTTACCCCTCCCACTCCCCCCCCCCCCATAGCTGATGTGCATTTCCACCGGTTTTAACGTGTGTCATTGATCAAGACCTATTTCCAAATTGTTGATAATTGCATTGGTGTGGTAGTTTCGAGTCTACATCTCCCATCATTGTCCACCTCAACCCATGTGTTCAAGCAGTTGTTTTTCTTCTATGTTTCCTCTCCTGCAGTTCTCCCTCTGAATGTGGGTAGGTTCTTTTCCATAAGTCCCTCAGAATTGTCCTGGGTCATTGCATTGCTGCTAGTGCAGAAGTCCATTACATTCGATTTTACCACAGTGTATCAGTCTCTGTGTACAATGTTCTTCTGGCTCTGCTCCTTTCACTCTGCATCAGTTCACATGAAATTCCTCCAGTTTATTATTCCTTTGAGCACAATAGTATTCCATCACCGGCATGTACCACAATTTGTTCAGCCATTCCCCAATTGAAGGGCATCCCCTCATTTTCCAGTTTTTTGCCACCACAAAGAACTAGGCTATAAATATTTTTGTACAAGTCTGTTTATCCATGATCTCTTTGGGGTACAAAGCCAGCAATGGTATGGCTGGATCAAAGGGCAGGCATTCTTTTATAGCCCTTTGAGCATAGTTCCAAATTGCCATCCAGAATGGTTGAATCACTTCACAACTCCACCAGCAATGCATTAATGTCCCAATTTTGCCACATCCCCTCCAGCATTCATTGCTCTCTCCTCTCATTTTAGCCAATCTGCTAGGTATGAGGTGATACCTCAGAGTTGTTTTGATTTGCATTTCTCTAATTAGTAGAGATTTAGAGCACTTTCTCATGTACTTATTGATAGTTTTGATTTCTTTATGTGAAAATTGTCTATTTATGTCCCTTGCCCATTTATCAATTGGGGAATGGCTTGATTTTTAATACAATTGATTTAACTCCTTGAATATTTGAGTAATTAGACCCCTGTCAGAGTTTTTTGTTATAAAGATTTTTTCCCAATTTGTTGTTTCCCTTCTGATTTTGGTTGCATTGTTTTGTTTGTACAAAAGCTTTTTAATTTAATATAATCAAAATTATTTATTTTACATTTTATAATTTTCTCTAACTCTTGCTTGGTTTTAAAATCTTTCCTTTTCTTGTCTTCTTTTTAACCTTCACTTTGTCTTAGTAAGAACTTTAAGATGGAAGGGCAAGGGTCAGGCAAATGGGGCTAAGTGACTGGCTCAGGGTCACTCAGCAAGGAATCAGACATATCTGTCTGAGGACAGATTTAAACCTAGGACCTCCCATCTCTGGTCCTCAGTGCTCTGCCCACTGAGCCACCTCTTTGCCTTTGGATGGCTTTTTCTCAATCCTCATCCTTCTTGACTTCTCTGCAGTCTTTGACACTGATTATCTTCCTCTCTTTTTGCATACTTTCCCCTCTCTCGTAACTAATTCTTGCTCACCTGCTCACTTGCGCACTTCTTCCTGCCTGGTAGAAGATCCCAGGTGCTGTTGGCACCTTCTAAACTTCAGTGTCCTGGGATGAAGCCCTCATTGTCCCATCCTATACCAATCAGTCAGCAAACATTAAGTGCCTGCTGTGTGCTGGGCACCAGAAATCTTGGCATCAGTCAGACTTTGGCTCAAGCCTGACCTCTGATATATCCTGGCTCTGGAACCTTCCTTGTGTTCTAGGCAGTTCTGAGATGGGGAGAGGGAGAGAAGGAGCTGCCCTGCATGGGTAAAGGGAGTTCCCTGATGGGCCAGGCACTGGACTACCTAGTGGCAGCAGGAGATGCCCACTGCTTCTGGAGTTAGAGGGCAGAAGAGGAGAGGGAGAGCAGTGCCCACCTTGGCACTTGTCTGTGGATTCACTAGGGATAAGGGAAGGAGAAAGATGGATGGACTGAGTATCATTTAAGGAGGACTTTCTGCTCTTGGGGGTCCTGTGAGGAAGGAGAAAGGGAGGAATCAGCCTATTTTCTCCCAAGGCACCATTCTTAGAACACACAATTGTTGCTCTAGCAAGTTGCCAGTGTTTCCCTTTCTCAAATAAAAATCCTTTGAAAACAGAATTAAATTAATTTTCCCATCTAGAGAGACAGCACATGGTATAAGTGGACAGAGTAATTGAGTCTAAGACAGGGTACTTGGGTTCAAATCCTATCATATATTCCCAGCATAACTGTGGGCAAGTCATTTTACCTATGCCTCAGTTTCCTCCTCTGTAAAATGGGACTGATAATAATCTGCAGTACACGCAACACAGGTATCTGTGAAATTTAAATGAGCTCTGCCATATAAAGTACTTTGCAAACTTTTCGACTCAGAGCATTGGATGTCAGTGATGATGACTGCTACTATTTACTACTCAGTCCCTGCTCTTACTATTTATGATCTTTTTTTAATCCTTCCAGCTGGGGCAAGCTTGTAAATATTTAGCAACCAGTTTGGGGGGATATGCCAAGGACGCATTTTATTTTATTCTATTTCTAATATTTATTTCTTTGCTTTCGGTCTTAGAATTGATACCAAGTAGTAGTTTCAAGGCATCCATACCGTAAGGGCCTTGTCGAGGGTCACACAGCCAGGAAGTGTCTGAGGCCGGATTTGTCACATTTTAAAGTTTAACATTCTTAATGTTTCCTCCTTCATTTTCTTAAAAACAAACAAATTTAAAAAAGTAAACCAAGCCCTTGTCTGCATTTTGCCAATTTCTGAGGTGAAGATGATGCTCACACTGAAAATCGAACAATTATTATTGCTGTTAAGTCTTTTCAGTCATGACCCACTTTTCGGGACTCCATCTGGGGTTTTCTTAACAGAGATCCTGGAGTGGTTTGCCATTTCCTTCTCCAGTTCATCTTACAGATAAGGAAACTGAGGCTAACAGGGACAGGGGTCATTACTAGTCAGTGTCTGAGGCCAGATTTGAACTCAGGAAAATAAATCTTCCTGATTCCAGGTCTAGCACTCTATCCACCATGCCTCCTTGCTGCCCTGCCTGGCATATAGGAAAGTACTATAGAAATGTTTGTTATTTTTATTTGAAGTACATTTCAAGGAAGATACCATACCATTTCCTGGTGCCCCATCAGTCTGGACATCTCTCCCATATAGGAATGTTGATTACTTTTTAAGCTGGTAGCTGATGCCCTAACCCAGTATCATCATAGACTCATAGTCTATGATAGAAAGAGTTCTCAGAAGCCACCTGGGTCTGACTTGGCTTCAGTCTACCACATCCACAGCAGAGCCATCTGGCTTCTCAGAGAAGATCTCCAGCAGTGGCTCGGCCCCATTTTGGACAGCTCTGAATGTTAGTGAAGTTTTTCCTTAGTGACCTCTGGCCTCTTTGCTATCTTTCTGCCTCCTCTTCCTTGTTCTGGCCTCTGGGGCCACCCAGAGCAAACTTAATCCTCCTTCTGGATGACTGTCCCCTAAAGTGATTTTGCTAAAGTTCAGATCTGCACACAGCCCCTCACCCAGTGAATTTCAGTGGCTTCCTTTTGTCCTGCACTCTCGGATACCAGATTCTTTGTTTGGTATTCCAAGCCTTTCCTAACCTAGCCTCCTCCCAACTGTCCAACCTTCTTCTGCCTTACTCCCCGCCACATATTCTTTGGCCTTCTGGTTATTCTGTGAACAAGACCTGCATCTCTCCACTGCAGGTACTTTCTCTGGCCGTCTTCCATGCCTGGGATACTCTCCCTCCTCTGTTCCAACAATTGACTTCACCGGTTTCTTTTCAGTACCAACTTTCTACAGGAAACCTTTCCCAACCCCTCATATTCCTGGTGCCTTCCTGCTGCTACTTCCTATTTCTTTGAAATGCAGCTTATTTGTACACTGTTGTTGGGAGCTCTGTGAGGGCAGACACTGAATAAATGCTGACCAATTGCTTGAACTGCATGAAATCAGTGCTCTTAACACCAAGGTAGTAGAACCATAGCATACCCATGCTGTCTGTGGTGTATCCTGGGCAGAGATATTGGAGTGGCCTGCCATTTCCTTCTCCAGTGGATTAGGGCAAACAAAGGTTAAATAACTTGCCCCGGATCACACAGCTTGTAAGGATCTAAGGTCAAATTTGAACTCAGGTCTTTCTGACTCTAGGCCCAGCACTTCCTCCATTGAGCCACCTAACAGCCTCAAAATGGGTGAAATAATACTTATTTACTTTCTGATACACAGATATATTGTTTGGAAATCACTTTTCAGGACTAAAGAAATGAGTTAATATTTTGCTTCTCCCCAAGTTTTAAGCTCATTTATAGGTTCTACCTGAGACCTTGTAAATCTGTTGGATAGCTCCTTCCAGGCTTCCAGTTTATTTCTTTATTTGTTTTTTAAACCTTTACTATCTGCCTTAGAGTCAATACTGTGTGTTGGCTAGGCAGTTGGGGTTAAGTGACTTGCCCAGAGTCACACAGCTAGGACATGACTCAAGTATTCTGTCTGCAGGCCTGGTGTTCTATCTACTGTACAACCTAGCTGCCCCTAGGATTACCTTTTCTTACCCAGGCTCATCATCTCTTGTTCTAATGACCAGTCTTTACCTGGCATTAACTTGAAGCCTTTTACTCTCCTGGTTACCTTTCACTGGGATATTTTTCTTCCTAAAATATGGCAGAGCTAGACGTCATGCTCTGGAGATGAAGGGTTAGAGGAGCCTGGCTCACTTCCCTGCCTTTGGGATCTCAGCCTGATGACTTGGTTCTTCCTCATTTGTAGAATAAAAGCTTTCTATCAGGAGGCCTTTCAAGAGCCTTCCAGCTCCAGGCCTGTGATGGTCTGTGTTCTGACTAGGCCAGAAGACAATAGGACTGTCCCCGTGTCTCTTTTAAGGCTGCTTAAGGCCTCTTTAACATAATACTCCTCATAGTCAGCCCACAGTCCATTAAACTGCCAAATCTCCTTCAGACAAACTATTGGTTCATCTGGCCACTCTTCCACCATCTTGTACTTCTGACATTGATCTTTTGGGGCCAGGTATAGGATTTCACATTTATTTCTATTAAATGTCATCTGATTTAATGAGGTTCAGTGTTCCGGCCTGTTGAGCTCAATTGATCCTGACTTATCTAAAGTGACAGCTATCCTTGCCAACTTCTTGTGACATGCAAACTTGAAAAGTATATTCTTATCTATGTCTTTTGATAAACAACAATGAAGAATGATAACTAGCAGGATGGAGCTAGGAACAGAACCCTGGGAGACTACACCAGAGACTTCCTTCCACATGACGTTGAGCCATTTTGGACTCCTCTTTGGGGCTGGCTGCTCATTCAGCCAGCTCTGGACTAAATTGCATTTTCATCTAATCCACATCTCTGCATCTTTTCCCCTCAAGGATGGCCTGAAAGACCATCAAATACTTTGTCGAAATCTGGGTAAACTGTAGCTCCAGGATTCCCCTGATTTTTCTCTCAAGTAGCCCTGCCCAAAAAAAGGAAGTGGCCTAGTCTGGTGTGACTTGTTCCTGAGAAAGCCATCCTGGCTTTTTGTGAGCGATTTTTCCTTTTTTTTTTTTTTTTAAATTTTAAACCCTTAACTTCTTTCTGTGTATTGACTTATAGGTGGAAGAGTGGTAAGGGTAGGCAATGGGGGTCAAGTGACTTGCCCAGGGTCACACAGCTGGGAAGTGTTTGAGGCCGGATTTGAACCTAGGACCTCCCGTCTCTAGGCCTGGCTCTCAATCCACTGAGCTACCCAGCTGCCCCCCGATTTTTCCTTTTTTAACTGTTCACAAACCTTCCTTTTAATAACATGGCCCTAGAAGTTTGCCAGGAATTAGAAGCCACACTTTCAGTTTTTGAACTAAAGGATGTTTGATGATTCTGTTCTCTTCCAGTTTTTGAAGATTCTGTACCCCTAGTGTTCTCCAAGGTGATTTAGAAGCTCCTGGACTGTGGCTTAGGAATCACATCTGCCGGGTCTTTGAGCAGGCTAGGAGACAGTTTGTCTGGGCCTGGTGACTTTAATTCATCACTCAAACTACCCATTTTTAAGCTAACGTTATAGTTACTTTTATATATAATTCACACCCTCCCCCTCTCACCCCAGATTTTAAATTGAGGGAAGGGACAACACTGTTTTTTCTCTTTGAATGCCTCTGATTGATGCACAATAGCAGGGCCTTAGTTGAGCATTCCTTTCACTCATGAAAAGTTCAGAAAAGTTCTGAGGATCAGAGATCAGGTAATAACAGAGTACATTTCTGGACCCTTGGGAGAGGCTTGTGTGAGTGTTCAAGAAAGGAAATGATAAACTGATCTTTAAAGATGTCCAGAAGAGAATGGGCAGAAGGTCAGGAAGAAACACTGATGACTCAGGATAGCTCTGGAAAGAACATGTTGAATTTGTTATGGGCTTGGAGGGAGAAATATATTATATGTTGGTGCTGGGTGCTGTTCTCTTTTTCTTTTCTTTGTACATAGAAATGCTCATCTCTTATTGGGTGTCTGTTATGATCAGAATTTTATTTTATTTTATTTTTTGTCAATCCACAATAATTTAATTAAGACCTACAATGTGCCAGGTACTATGCTAAAGCCCTGGGAATATCAAGAAAAAGCACAACCAGTCCCTGCTTTCCAAGAGCTGACATTTGAATGGAGATGTCCTCATGTACGTGAATAGTTACTGTAAAATCCATGCAAGAGCAGATGGAAGGTAACTCTAGAAGGGAAAGCACTAGAAGATAAACTCCCTGAGAGCAGAGCTTGCTTTCTCTCTCTCTTTTTATTGTTCTAATAATTTTGACTTCTTTTGCTTTTATTGTAATTTTACTTTGTTTATTTGCTTACTTTGTTTATTTACCTTTTTTTAACCCTTACCTTCCATCTTGTCCTCAATACTGTGTATTGGTTCAAAGGCAGAAGAGTGGTAAGGCTAGGCAATGGGAGGTTAAGTGATTTATACAGGGTTACACAGCTAGGAAGAGTTTGAAGCTAGATTTGTAAATTAAGAATTTAAAATAAATATTTTAAACACTAAAGAAAGAAAAAAATGGTATGTCAAGTTCAAAAGCAACTAGGAGAAAATTTTTTGCTCTTATATAAGGTATATAAAGGGGATTAATATGAAATAAGTCTGGAAATGGGTGTTAGAATAGATAAATGGTAAAGAACCTGAAATGTCAGGAGGCAAAGCTTACATTTTAGACAAGAGGCAATAGGGAACAAGAGAGTAAAAAGTTAAGAACCCTTAATCTTAGGAAGGATAATCTGGTCACTGTGTATAGGATAGATTGGGAAAGGGAGAGATGGGAAGAATGGAATCCCTACTTTTTTTTAAACATTGTTTTAAAAATCAAATATAGAGAAAAGAGAGGGAGTTACGTTTTTAAGAGTACATTTTTTGTTTGTTTTTATTTTTATTGTCATGCAAAACACACTTCCATATTGGTCATTAAAGTAAACTCATACATAATCAACCCCAAAAATAAAATCATAAATATAATGGTGTGAAAGACAACTCCCAACAGTCCTTTCTCTGGATTTAAGAATACATTTTCAATAGGTCTTGATCAACAATATATGTAAAACCCAGTGGAATTGCTTGTTGGCTATGGGAGGAGGGAAAGGGGGGGGGGAAGAACATAAATCATGTAACCATGGAAAAATATTCTAAATTAATTAATTAAAAAAATTTAAAAAAAAGAATACATTTTCAAGCAGCTACTTTCTTCCTTGATTTCTGGGAGGTCCACTCAGGACTAAAGATCTTTTCTGGCAGATGGGATTGATTTAATTTTTTTTCAAAGGAGAAAAAAAATCTTTCCCCTAACTAAGGCTTCAGAATTCCATTCAGTATTTTTTTTTTTTTTTACATTTTTAAACCCTTAACTTCTGTGTGTTGGCTCCTAGGTGGAAGAGTGGTAAGGGTGGGCAATGGGGGTCAAGTGACTTGCCCAGGATCACACAGCTGGGAAGTGTCTGAGGCCGGATTTGAACCTAGGACCTTCCGTCTCTAGGCCTGACTCTCAATCCACTGAGCTACCCAGCTGCCCCCTCCATTCAGTATTAAATGAGGTAGCTACCATAATACTCTGAAGATGACCACTTTTCCAACCCTACATTTGTTTGTAAAAATACTTGTCAGTAGAGGCTGCCTGATTTGAGGTGAGCTCATTGGGAATCATTAATCTTGGGTTTGAGTCTCCAGCTTTGGGGTGAGTCTTTAGGTCTGGTTCTGCCATGAACTTGCTGTATAACTTTGGGCAAGGCATTTCTCTTCTCCTCTCTCAATTTTCTCACCTCTTAACTGGGGGTGTTCCAGCACTTTTCAGAGGTAAGGCACTCTCTTGGGTATATGTGTACCTTCTTATTGACTGTGGATACTATTATTATTTTGTTGTCAGTTGTTTTCAGTCATATCTGACTCTTCATGACTCTATTTTGGGGTTTTCTTGGCAAAGATATTGTAGTTGTTTGCCATTTCTTTCTCCAGCTCATTTTAAAGAGGAAGAAACTGAGGCAGACTGGTTAAGTGACTTGCTCAGGATTGCACAGCTAGTAAGTGCCTGAGGCTGATTTTGAACTCAGGTCTCCTTGAGGTAGTATTCCATCAACTGTGCCACCCAGCTGCCCTTATTATATATTATATTTTATTAATGTATTGTTTAATAGCTATAATGGTTATTATTAGAAAACATATTGATCCCTCCTTTCTGGTAGGGCCTTGTCTTAGCTGTTGACAAGCTCCTTCTGCTGCCCCTTCCAAGGAACGTGGCGGATATAACAGTCTTGCCAATTTTAATTCTCTTGAAAAGACACTGGGGTAATTTATATCTTTTGGTCAAGTGCAATTGGAGATGGTAACTGCCATGTGAAATGCTCAGCCTTAATGGAAATCTCACCACATTGGGGAAATTAATTTGGGAATTATTGGCCAAAGTGCAAAGAGCAGTCTAATGGAGAAAATTCATTTGTGTAGGCAGCTACCATGGCATAAGGGGGTGGGGGGAAGCGGGCTAATTTAGACACACTCGGATGGAGGGCTCCCCATGGATAACATTATGGTTGCCTAGAGCTCCTCACATGAGAAGTTGTTCAAGTTCTTCTTATAAGAATCCTAAGATTTCTGATCTGGAAGGACCTTTCAAAGCTAGGACAGACTGTTGGAGCTAGTGGAATGTCAGGGCTAAGAGGGCCCTTAGAACATTGGACACAGAATATTAGAGCTAGAAGAGTCCTTAGAATATAGAATGCCAAATGTGGGAGAGACCTTAGAACTTAGGATGTCAGGGCTGGAGGGGCCCTTAGGGCAGAGGAGGTCAAAGCCTGAAGAGCCCTTAGAACAGAAAATGTTAGTGCTAGGAAGGCCCTTAGAATGCAAATGTCAGAGCTAGATGAGATCTTATATCCTAGAACCTTACATTTGGGTAAGAGATCACTTAGTCTATTTTTCTCATTTCATAGATAAGGAAATTCAGGCCCATATAGGGCAAGGGGCTTGCACAAGGCCACATCATTTGGTGACAGCCTAGAGAGTTCCAAATTTCTAAAACCCCTGAGAGATTTCCCCTCTTACTCTGTCTCCTGAGCAGGCAGTAAAGGCTGGAGTTGTGGGTGAATGTTCAGGTGTAGGGGTGGCGATGACTTCCAGGGATCCCCTGGAGACATTGACCACAAAATTTGGCCCATCTGAGAATCCATGGAGTGTAGATGGCCGTACTAGCCAAGGAGAAGACAGGCCTTCCAAATGGGAGGCCGTGAGGGCTGGGAGGGACATTCTGGAGGGTTCAACATGACTTTAGTGCTACCTTTAGAGCTCCTTAGGCTGTGAGGTTCCAGAAAGCTTGGGTAGGACCTCTGAAAACTTTTCCTTGTTCCCTTTCTGCAGCATGGCTGACAAAAATGGGGCCCTCAAATGCACCTTCTCTGCTCCTGGCCACAGCACAACCCTCCTGCAGGGACTCGCCACGCTCCGAGCCCAGGGCCAGCTCCTCGATGTCATCCTCACCATCAACAATGAAGCATTTCAAGTCCACAAGGTGGTCTTGGCTGCCTGCAGTGACTATTTCAGGTGGGACCTAACACAACAGAAAAAACTGATTCCTTCCTCCTCTAGGACAGATCTTGTCCACCTTGGTTTTTTTTTTTTTTGTTTTGTTTTTGTTTTTAATCATTCCTGGCTCAACCCTTTTCAGCTAAATCTTCTTGGCTGGTAGAGCACAAATTCAGAATGGCCTGATGGCTTCAAGGATTTGGTGGCCTTTTTGTAGCTCTCTGCTCTCCCCGAGAATGTTGGGGATAGCTCTCTAGAGGGCGACTCTCATGCCTCCTGCCAGTAACCATGCCCATTGGTGTGTGAGAGAAGAGGCTGGCCTCTCTTTTTACTTCTTTGCCCAATTTGCCCTGATTTTGGTGTTGTAGGAGCATGGGTTACATTTCCAGATTGGAGTGTGGTGTTTGGTCTGGGCCAACTTAGCTCTGTGGCTGGAGACTAAAGCCCTCCAAATCGCCCTCATTTTTTGTGCCCAGTCACTGGCATAAATGGCTTCCTTCTCTCTAGACCAGGAGCAGCTAAGGAAGCTTGGAGATGTTCATTTGGGATGTGCGCTCCAATACATTTGTTTGTGTAGTAGGTATCTACGCTAGGGGCATTTTGGGAATACAAATGCTACAGGCGTTTATGAAACACCTGTGTGCAGGGTGCTA
Organism: Gracilinanus agilis; assembly: GCF_016433145.1. Classification (NCBI taxonomy): domain Eukaryota; kingdom Metazoa; phylum Chordata; class Mammalia; order Didelphimorphia; family Didelphidae; genus Gracilinanus; species Gracilinanus agilis. Next base: position 731,984,083 of record NC_058130.1, on the reverse strand, counting down.
TGCCAAATCTTTGAGCAAGGATTGGTAGTAGTCTATGCCCTCGGGGACCCCTAAGGCATTAACACAATGAGCTTCATACATGGCATTATCTCCCAAGGGTAGAGTGTCTACCCAAGTGTGTCCTGGAAAGACTAAAGAGGCAGGTGGGTACTTCTTTGGTGGTTCAGGGGAGATTTCCTGATAAAGTGGACTTGGAGCCAGTGGCTTTTGTGGCCTGCTGGGCTGCAGCGGCAGAGCTCGCCCCTGGAGGGCAGGAGGAGCATTCCCCATTGCTCTGCTGAGGCGAAGGGAGTAGAACTGGGAGAGTCTCTGGGACTGGCTCAACAGTGGCTTCCTTCGTTCTTTCTTGACAGGAACGCTGGAGAGGAGACAGAGGCAGGAACCTATTCTCCAAGGCTTATGTTTTGACTTTTTTTTTTTAAACCCTTACCTTCTGCCTTAGAATCGATGCTGAGGTTTTATTGATTCCAAGGCAGAAGAGCGATAAGGGCTAGGCAGTGGGGGGTAAGTGACTTGCCCAGGTCATGCTGCTAGGAAGTGTCTGAGGCTACATTGGAACCCATGACCTCCCAGCTCTGGGCCTGGCTGTCTCTCCACTGAGCCACCTCACTGCCCCATGTCTTAATTTTTGAAAGGTGCTACACTATAAAACTTAAGAAGGAGCCCAATGGTTGTCCCTTAGACAAAGGGGTGATCTAAGAAGGAACAAGGTCAGCCTGCACCCCCCCCCCCCCGTCTTGATGCTGGCTTTCCAGAAAGCTTCCAAATCATCCAAACAAGAGCAGGAAGTCACAGCGTACGTTTGGTTGTGGTCTGGTCTAGATCCAGCCCTCTGTGACCTTTGAGGGTAGGGAAGGGTCTGCCCCATTCTCCTAGCATGAGCTGTTTATTGCTTTGGCTAAGAGGCTTAGGCCATCGATTCTGTTTGTCTTCATAAATCCCCATGCTGGCCTGCTGCTGGGGCCTCTCTCCAGTCTGGCTCCAGCTACCTGCTCTATCTCTCTTGCCACGTTCCCAGTGTTCTCAGAACAATGGCAGCACAACCAATCTCAGACCCTGCTCTTTTTATTCTGGGTTGGGCCTTGGGAGTGTGGCTTGTGACAGGGAGAAGTCAGAAATGCTTGGTCAATGGCCAGTCTTTTGAAACTCTCAAATTGATAGCCTAGCTCCTTTCTCTGCCGCCTACAAGGACCACTGTCCCCCCACAAAAGACTGAAGGAGGAATCCTAATAATAGTCATTCCAGTAGTAATGACAATCACTGTTCACATGTTCTAGGGCCTTTCCTTCCAACTGCCCTTGGAGGGATGTTGTATAAGTACCATTAGCCCATATTTACAGGGGAGGAAACTGAGGCTCACAGTGGCTGTGGCCTGAGAAGATGTGCATTTATGGCCTTCTGTGTATACTGTAGGCACTATAAAACCAGGCACCAGGGGTACAAAGAGAAACAAAAATAGGTTCTGCCTTCAAGTTCCTTACATCCTGCTGACTGATTCCATGGTCACAAGATACCATGTCAGAAGAAAGGTTTGAACTCAGTTCTCTCAGGTCTGGGCTCAGGGCTCATTCCACCACAGTGCCTTTGACTCATCTCAACTTTTGTCTGCAATTAAAAAGGTGAGGGGCAATTGTGAATGATGGAGGGTGAGCCACGGGACATGGCGCCCTTGTCCTCTGGTTAGCCAGGATGCTTTCACTCTGGTGTAGGGTTCTTTAGACATCCCCTAAAAGGGGGGTCAGGTAAGAGGACCACTGAGAACTTTCTGCTTCTCTCAGAGCCTGGATGGGACCCAAGGGGAAGGGCTTCCTGGCATGGTCTTTTCACCCATCTTGCATCCTGAAGTATGCTCTCTGGATCATGGAAGGCCCGTCCTTCCGTCAGGCAGCCTGGGGCCTCTGGTTAGAGTGACTGTGGGAAAATTGCCCAGCATTGCTAGGAAGGACCTCAGAAATCATTTAGTCCAAAGCCATACCTGAAACACAAATTGCCTTTCTGACAGTCCTGAGGTAGCATAAAGGAACATTGGGCTGGAAGTTCAAGGTCCTGGGTTTGAGGACCAGCTACTTTGTAGAGTGGCAGTTAGACAAATCTCAGAAGCTCTTGGAACTTCCGTTTCTGCATCTCTTGAGTGGGTATTCTGATGGACTGCCTCACAAGGTTGTGATAAGTGAGGTTCTTTGCAGACCTTAAAGCATGTAAAAAAAAGTGAGTCCTAGTTATTGTTCTCAATAACTTCAGCAAATGGTCCTTCAACACATTCAGCATCTACTCATCCCCCGCCTGTATCAGGGAGCTTTCTCTCTCCTGAGGTCTGCCGGGGTGGGAGCTGGTGGGAGGAATTCATTGGCAACAGGGCTAAGAGGGCTTTTCCTTCTTTGAATCCTTCCTGAGAACCCAGTCCAGTTCATCCGAAGTGTATCTAGTGCCTGCTCCCTGAAAGGCCCCTAATGACTGAGGCTATCAAGATGAAAGAATGGCCATGTCCTTGCTTTTCGGGTGTTAGCCACTGGTGACCCTGGATGAATGACAGTGATATGTTGGGGTGGCTGCTAGGCTCCTTGCCCTTGAAGGAGCTGGACCCTTACAGGTAGCAGCCTCTCTAAGCACTAGAGTTCTGGTGAGCCACAGCCGTCCCCAGGCCGGGCTGCCTGTGGGGCCGCTTTTCCTGACCACAGGTCCCTGGATCTCTGACTTGGATTGGCTGGTTCCGGTGGATGGTTGGAAGCCTCTGTCTCCAGCTGCAGCTGAGTAGCTGGAGTGGCCATTTAATAATTAACAGGCCAAGCAATGGAGTGTATCAAGCAGCAGGGCAGGACTGAGAGTTGCTGTTTTCAGGAAGATGCATGATTTGGGCAGAGTTTTTCTTCCTTTTTCACCAGGCTGATGTTTCTGTGCTCTGCCTGGGCTTTCTGGGCCGCTGGTCCAAGTGACCAGCCTCTTCCCCACACCACCAAGTTTCTCCTCTTATCCATGTGACTGGCAGCCGATCAAAACCCAAATTTTTGTTTTTGACCTTCAGGGCGATGTTCACTGGAGGGATGAGAGAAGCCAGCCAGGACATCATTGAGCTCAAGGGTGTGTCCGCCAAAGGCCTGAAACACATCATTGACTTTGCTTACAGCGCCGAAGTGACCCTCGATCTTGACTGCATCCAGGATGTTCTGGGAGCTGCGGTTTTCCTCCAGATGGTTCCCGTGGTCGAGCTCTGTGAGGAGTTCCTCAAGTCCGCCATGAGCGTGGAGACGTGTCTCAACATCGGCCAGATGGCCACCACCTTCAGCCTGGCCTCCCTGAAGGAGTCAGTGGACGCCTTCACGTTCCGGCACTTCCTGCAGATCTCGGAGGAGGAGGACTTCTTGCATCTGCCCCTGGAACGCTTGGTCTTCTTCCTGCAGAGCAATAAGTTGAAGAGCTGCAACGAGATCGACCTCTTCCGGGCGGCCATCCGCTGGCTGCAGTATGACCCCACGCGTCGGCCCGGTGCCAGCCAGGTGCTCTGCCACATCCGCTTTCCCCTCATGAAGTCGTCGGAGCTGGTGGACAGCGTCCAGACGCTGGACATCATGGTGGAGGATGTGCTTTGCCGGCAGTACCTGCTCGAGGCCTTCAATTACCAGATCTTGCCCTTCCGCCAGCACGAGATGCAGTCTCCGCGGACCACCATCCGCTCCGACGTGCTCTCCCTCATCACGTTTGGGGGCACGCCCTACACGGACAATGACCGCACCGTCAGCGGGAAGGTCTACCACCTGCCCGAGCCCGGCTCCCGCCAGTTCAAGGAGCTCACCGAGATGGAGGTGGGCTGCAGCCACACGTGCGTGGCGGTCCTGGACAATTTTGTGTACGTGGTCGGGGGCCAGCACCTGCAGTATCGGAGCGGCGAGGGGGCGGTCGATATCTGCTACCGCTACGACCCTCACCTGAACCAGTGGCTGCGCATCCAGGCCATGCAGGAGAGCCGCATCCAGTTCCAGCTGAATGTGCTGTGTGGAATGATGTACGCCACTGGTGGGCGGAACCGCGCAGGGAGCCTGGCGTCCGTGGAGAAGTACTGCCCCAAGAAGAACGAGTGGTCCTACGTGTGCTCCCTGAAGCGCCGGACGTGGGGGCATGCGGGGGCGGCCATGAATGGCCGGCTCTATATCTCTGGGGGCTACGGCGTCTCGGTGGAGGACAAGAAGGCGCTGCACTGCTACGATCCGTCTGTGGACCAGTGGGAGTTCAAGGCCCCCATGAATGAGCCCCGAGTCCTGCATTCCATGGTCAGCACGAGTAGCCGCATCTATGCCCTCGGGGGCCGCATGGACCACGTGGACCGCTGCTTCGATGTGCTTGCCGTGGAGTACTACGTCCCCGAGGCCGACCAGTGGACCATGGTGAGCCCCATGCGGGCTGGCCAATCGGAAGCCGGCTGCTGCCTGCTGGAGAGGAAGATCTACATAGTTGGGGGCTACAACTGGCATTTGAACAATGTGACCAGCATCGTTCAGGTGTATAACACAGAGACGGATGAGTGGGAGAGGGACATGCACTTTCCAGAGTCTTTTGCGGGCATTGCTTGTGCGCCCGTCCTCTTGCCCCAGATCGCTGCCGTGCAGAGATAGCCTTGGTGGGCCCTTCTGGCGCTGGCCGCCCTGGGTGCTCGTTGCCATCTGCATGGGGCTTCATGCACTGGATGTGTTTATCTTGTCTTTGTTTGCCAATAGCAGCGCACTGTGCCAAAGGCCGGGGGGAAGTCAGGGCCTGGGTCAGGAGTGTTGAGATCCAGTCCCTGGGGTCCCTCCTCTTCCTCTTGTCTGAGATTCTGGCAGCCAGGGGAGCTGAGAGCACTTGCCAGGGCACTGGGCCGAACGTGTCATGGCTGAAAATCGCATTGCAGGCTGTTCCGCCCCCCCCCCCCCTTGCCCTTCATTTCACAACACTGTCACAAATGAGAGAGAATCCATCAGACTTTTGTTTTAAGTTGTTGGTTTTGTTTTGCTTCTTTCCGTCCTTTCTCTCAGTCCTGTGGTTTCCAAACGAGTCCAGACGTGATTTCATTAGTGTTGAGTGGCTCCCCAAAGTTAGTGGGATGTCTTCCCCCCCTCCCCATTCCAAGTTGCTTTGTGCGTGTGTTTCTAAAATAAATTTAACCAAAACTTTTATAACATACGGACCTCCAGGAGCAGAAAGAGACGACTGGAGACTGAAATAGTTGAGGTTTACGGATGATGAAAGCGCATTCTTGCCTCTCAATAAGTGATTTTTTCCCCCTGATGCCTGAGATGCATGAAGATGTCTCTCTGCATAGTGTGGTGATGAGCGGAGGGGCCAGCCCAGTTCCCTGGGCCCTCACTTCCCTCTCTTGAGGGCTTCATTCCGTAGCCTGCACCTGGCTCCCTGCCTGCTTTCAGAGCCAGCCAGACCTCCTCACCCACTTTCCTCAGTGCAAAATTCACAACCAAAGAAACCTCTGGAGATAACCACAGTCCTCAAAGGCCATTGGTGTTTGCTTGTTTTTGAATTTCACCAATAAATGCTGGATGGGACCTTAGTGTGGGGAGAAAATTTGATGGAATTGATGGAAAAGCCCAAATCCTGGGCCCATTGTTCTCCTGGGAAAGCATGTCTGATTTTCTTTTGGTTATATTCTCATGTTACCTTCATCATCATCATCATTATCATCAACCTCATAGAGCCCATCATTCACATTTTGATAGCTCCCTAAGGTTTATGAAGCACTTGTCTTGGCAACCACTGGGTGAGTACCAATATTTTTATCCCCATTTTATAGATGGGGAAATGGAGGTTCAGAAATAAAGAAGTAGCCTGTTCAGAGTTAGGTAGGCAGTGAGTTGCAGAGACGGGACTTGAACTTGGGACTTTGGGCTCCAAGACCAGAGCTTGCTCTTCTGGCTTGCAATCTCCTGTGGTGCAGCAGACAGGAATCCTTGGTATTTGGGGTCTTTTTTTTTTTTTTTGACAAAGATTCCAGCCCCTTTCTCAGCCACTGCAGTTTTGTTGTTTGAGACTCCATAGGATGGACTCCGATGTCTTATAAATAAAGATTTGTATCCTCTTGAGGCCATGTCAGCTGTCTACTTTGCTATTAATACTGGTGGGCCAAGTTCTCTCTGTGACCAGGTACCATAGAAAGAAGGAATCTCCTTCTGGGGTAATTATTTCCCCCAGTGTGTGTCTTCCTGCTTTTCTTGCTCACTGAGGAGGAGGGACAAAGCAGAATTTGTGCGGTCCCAACTACAACTTCGGAAAGGTTCGCTGATGCTTGACCACCCCTCTCAGCATGTTGGGGATCCTTGTTGCCTGTGTCATGGAATGAGAACTGGGGTGGGGGAGCCTCTGCCTGGCTAGGGGGCACTACTCATGCAGCTGCAGCCACCATAGCAATCCTTGCCAACTTTTGGAAAATGCAGTCAAATAAAATTCTTATCCAAGGGTGAAATCTCTGGCGGCAATATTATTTTCAGACTTTTGTTTTGGGAGGTTCATCTAGTGTCGGTTATGCTCTGTTGTTAAAATTCCTCTCCCCATTTTCGTACTGATCCTTTCTCTTCCCCACTCTACCCCCCTTTCTTCCTTGCCACCGGACCCAGAGAGGGGTGCCCCACGTAGCGCCACATGTCGATCGATGGGTGTCTAGTGGGGCATGACTCCCTCCCTCCCAGTCCCAGAGCTGCCTTGGTTCTGGCTACAGAGGCCTGGTGGGGTGGGGGGTGTGAGTTCAGATTGGGGTGGCTGAAGAGGGGGAGGAGGCGGGGGACTGGCCCTGTCCCAGGAGGTTGAGGTTGGAGAAACTGGGCAGGCCCCAAACCAAGCATGAAGTCATTTGTCCTTCCATATGGACCGAAGGGATATACTGTGCAAGAGAGAAACAACCCCCCTTTTATGATCTGCCTCTTTCCTCCCTGATCTGCAGAGAACACGCAACTTATTGGTTACATGTTTTTCGAGAATGTTTGACATTCATGGACATTCTTCCAAGACCAATGCTTCTGGGATCGTCCTCTGAAGCATGCATCCGCGCACGAGTCCCCGTGCCAGCAGGCTGGGCCCTCCCAGGCAGTGGGCCCAGTGCCCCAGTGGGGCCATGGGCAAGGGCCCAAAAAAGAGGAGAGGTGCCGGAGAGGGAGCGTAGCCTCCAGGTCCTGACCTCGGGCTCCTTGGAAACATTTGGGGTGCTAGCTGGAGAGTCCCCAAAGTCCCCTCCCCTCGAGCCACCCTTCTGGGAGGGAGCTGAGGAAGGCTGAGGGGGACGGACCCCTGGTAAAGGGCGCTGGTAGCTTCGGCGCTGGGGCCTCCTTGCCAGGTCTGAGTCCCCCGGCTCAGCTCGCACCTCTGAACATCTTGTTCCCGAACAGCTGGCAGAGGTGTGGGGGCGGGGTCTTCCTATCTAGGGGCAGATCCATTACCCAGGGATTGTGCAGAACAGTCCTGCCTGGTTGGTGGAATGCCTTTCCCCCCTGGAAGAGAAGGGAAAATTATTTTTTGTACTGTAAACTTTAAAAGCTAAAAAGCTGTTTTCAATTTACCAGAAACTGGCTTAGAACTTAACTTTGCAAACGTTTGTGTCCTTAAAAAAAAAAACAAAAAAAACCCAAACCCACCCCAAACCACCAGCAATTGTTTTTCAAAGCTTTTCTCTCCATGTTGGTACACTGGGAGGATTTGGAGACTGCTAGCCTCCTGACTGCCCCTGATGGACGATGCCGGGCCGTGGAATGGATGGCGCGTTCTGAGTGGGGACGGAGACTGCAAGATCATTTCCAGTTCCAGATGTCCTGTTCCTGTGCAGCTCTGGGCTCAGCAAGAGCAGAAGCTTCCCCCTGCACCTGGGCTCTGGCTGTGGGAAAATGCAGGGTGTCCCTGGGCCAGCTTGTTGCAGAGCGAGCTCCCCTCCCACTCCCTTCCACCATCACCCCTCAAGCTGGCGTCAAATGTGGCCCTGCCTCTGCAGCGGGCTGGAAGCTGGGGCTACGGAAGCAAGCCCCCGTGCTGGGCGAGGGAGGCCACGTGAACCAATCTGGCCGGAGAGCCAGGGGCACAGGCTAACCAGTCAGGGTCTTTGGTGCAGGGATGAGAAGGGTGGCACTCCCACGGGGAGGGCTGGGCTGGGCCCTGGGGACAGCTCCCCATCAGCCGCTTGCCTAGAGACCCATCAGTGAGGACTAAGCGTGGATCACGGGGCAAGAACAAACAGACTCTGGCCTTGAGAAGCTGACAGTCTATGGGGGGCTTATCCTTTCCCATTACCCACCATGCTGGAGAGCCTGCCTGCCAGCATGTCACTATTAAAATAACAATCCAGGGCCCTAGAGGCGGCCACTCACTGAGTCAGAAGAAGAGAGTTTGAGTCCTAGGTCTTGATGTTTCTAAGCTCCACAGGCCTACACAAATTTGTGCAAACTTTTTATCTACCTTAAACTTCCTCATCTGTTCAATGGGCATACTAAACGTTGTTGGGGTGCGAATCCTAGTTCCACCCAAGCAGGTGGCTATGGGCCAGGAGTCAGGAAGACCTGACTTCAAATTCAGCCTCAGACACTTCTCTAGTTGCATGACCCTAAGTCACTTAACCTGTTTGCCTCAGTTTCCTCCATTGGAAAATGGGAGTAATGATAGCATCTACCTCTAGAGGCATGTCGGGAAGATCAAATGAGATAATTGTAAAGTGCTTAGTACAGGGCCTGGCACATAGTAGATGTATTTTTTTTTTTTAAATTTTAAACCCTTAACTTCTGTGTATTGACTTATAGGTGGAAGAGTGGTAAGGGTAGGCAATGGGGGTCAAGTGACTTGCCCAGGGTCACACAGCTGGGAAGTGTCTGAGGCCAGATTTGAACCTAGGACCTCCCATCTCTAGGCCTGGCTCTCAATCCACTGAGCTACCCAGCTGCCCCAGTAGATGTTTAATAAATGCTTGTTCTCTTTCCTTCCCTCCTCCCACCCCAATGATATATACCTAGTGAGGGGCAAAGCTAAAACTCAAACTGGTTAGAGAAAGCTAAGTAGGTACCTCATTAGATAGAGAGCCACGTCCGGAGACGGGAGGTCCTGGTTTTAATCTGGCCTCAGACACTTCCCAGCTGGGTGACCCTGGGCAAGTCACTTAATCCCCATTGGCTAGCACTTACCACTCTTCTACCTTGGAACCACTACTATAGATGGAACCAATATCAATTCTAAGATAGAAAGAAGGTAAGAGTTTTTTTTAAAGAGTCTCAAAGCTGTTATTGCTTGGTGTCTCCTTCATCCTCTAGGCCATCACTTTTTTCTGAGGTTGGGATAGATTACTATACACTTGGTCCCCAAGTCTTTAGTGAAATTGTCTCTTCTCTGATGTTCCCACTATCTTCGAGGAGCCCAAATTGAGAGAGGGAGGAGAAAATGGAACCTCAGGGCTGGAGAAGGAGCTCAGGCATTTTGCCTCCTCAGCCCTTGCTCAGTTCTGGTGACAGCACCAGTGGCCTGGGCAGCCCAGTGGTCAGGCTTGGGTGCTGGGCTTCTTTCCTCCTCTCCCCCCTCTCCTTCCCTCCCACTGTCGAGGAAAAAATCAGGTCCAGTGTCTGCTGCTGACAGCTCACTCTGAGTCATGGCAGCATTGCTGAGCAGAAATTGTGTTCCAGGCCTGGGAAGTACCTGGGCTGGCAAAGGGAAGCCCACTAGAACAGATGGAACAGCCATTCTGTGGACCCACGGATCGCCCACATTGCCCACCCGCCATTTGCTGCCACCAGGGAGCTGTCAGCTTTGGCACAGGTGCGTTGGGTGCCTGGGAATGTCTGTAAAACAAGCTGAAAGTGAAGAAAAGGAAGGCCTTGCCTGTCCTTGTCCAGGGGGTAGAGGGTGGGAATTAGGGGGCTTCTTCCTTCTAGTTTTAGAGAGAATAACTTTGTGACCTTTGGTGAGTCACTTTCCTTAAATCTATAATCTTCAAGGACACTTCCATCTGTAAAATCCCATTAATCACAGATTATTAAGAGTTCAAAAGTAGTCCAACACAGAATGTCAAAGATGAGAAAGGTCTTAGAAAAGAGAATGTCAGAGCTTGGGGGGGGGGGAACCATTAGAACGGAGAATGTCAGAGCTGGGAGGGAGCTTAGAACAGAGAATGTCAGAGCTGGGAGGGACCTTAGAACAGAGAATGTCAGAGCTGGGAGGGTCCTTAGAACAAAGAATGTCACAGCTGGGAGATACCTTAGAACAGAGAATGTCAGAGCTTGGGGGGGACCATTAGAACAGAGAATGTCAGAGCTGGGAGAGCCCCTAGAACAGAGAATGTCAGAGCTGGGAGAGACTTTAGAACAAAGAATGTCACAGCTGGGAGATACCTTAGAACAGAGAATGTCAGAGCTGGGAGGGCCCTTAGAACAGAGAATGTCAGAGCTGGGAGGGCCCTTAGAACAGAGAATGTCAGAGCTGGGAGGGACCTTAGAACAGAGAATGTCAGAGCTGGGAGGGACCTTAGAACAGAGAATGTCAGAGCTGGGAGAGTCCTTAGAACAGAGAATGTCAGAGCTGGGAGAGACCTTAGAACAGAGAATGTCAGAGCTGGGAGAGACCTTAGAACAGAGAATGTCAGAGCTGGGAGAGTCCTTAGAACAGAGAATGTCAGAGTTGGGAGAGACCTTAGAACAGAGTATGCAAGAGCTGGGAGGACCATGAGGACAGAGAATGTCGGGGTAGGAGAGCTCTTAGAACACATCTGGCAAGTTTTTATGATGAGTGCTCACTTAGAGGACAGAGATAGGTCTATGTCTTCATTGATGCAGGGAGCTCTGAGGTGAGGAAGCTCCCTTAACCCATCAACTAAAGTCTGTATCTTTTAAACATCTCCCTGAATATTCTCAATCCAGCACCTGCTAGCATTGTTAGGTCAATGGCCAGAACCTGGCCACTGTTCTCTTGCCTTCCCCTGCAGACACACTCCATCCTCCTTTCTGAACCTTGGCTTGGGTCTTTAGGGGTGGTAGTACTAGTCAGGCCAGACTCACCTCTGGGCCTCAGGGTTGGTTCCCTTCCTTGTGCCAGTTTGTGTTACTTGGGACTAGGAGGAGAGGGAGGGGTCTGGCATGTTGAGTATATACATATGTGTGCAAGTGTAGATACCACCAGACAAGTATTTTTGTGCAAATACATCTATCTTGTTACATCTGTGATTACAGTAGGGATTAGGCCTGTGACTCTTTTGTCAGAGAGAACTTCTAGTGAAGCTTATCAGCATCTTCTCTGCAACTCACAGGCCTAGAGAGCTGTCCAGAGCATTGTCGGGCTGAGTAAGTTGTCCATTATCACCCAGGGACTCTGTGTCAGAGGTGGGACTTGTCCCCAGGTCTTCTAAATTTCAGCTAGCTCTCTCACTATCATACTACCCTGCCTCTCTTTAATGTATATAAAATAAATATGGGCAGCTAGGTGGGGCAATGGATGGAGTGCCAGGCTTGGAGTCAGGAAGACTCATCTGCATGAGTTCAAATCTGGCCTCAGACAAGTACCAGCTGTGTTACCCTGAGCAAGTCATTTAACCCTGTTGGCCTCAGTTTCTTTGTCTATAAAATGGGTTAGAGAAGGAAATGGTAAACCACTCCAGTATCTTTGCCAAGAATACCCTAAATGGGATCATGAAGAATCAGGCACAATTGAAAAACTACTGAACAACTGTGCAGAGGATTATGGGGCAAAAGAGACAGGGTGAGCGGTGGTAGCCACTGGGAGCATGAGCAAAAGCCTCATGTATGGTAGGAAGGAGGTGGTATTTCAGCTGAGGTATGGAGGAGGCTAGGGATTCTGGGGCAGGGATGAGGAGGGAAATCATTTCAGGCATGGAGGACAGACAGCCTGTGCAAAAGAATGGAGAGAAGATAGCATGTGGAGGGAGGCTAGTTTGGCCCCACTGAGGGATGCATGAAAGGGAGAAATGTGTTACAAGGCTGAAGCCAGGCTGTCAAAGCCTCCAGAGCACGTGGAGTCCAAAGCTCTTGGTTTACAGATGAAGACACTGAGGCCAAGAGAGGGGGGAGTAACATCCTTGCCCAAGGTCACAGAGCTCTACAAGTCAGAGGCAGGATTGAAATCAAGATTTCCCCAGTCCAAGTCTAGAGTTTACCCCCATGTTTCGCCTCAGTTCTAGGGGTTTCTGGGTCTCTAACCTCACTGGACTTTGCCCCGAGGAGTATCCCAGAGCCAGATCCTCTTTGTGCTGGGGGTCCCGTTCTGGGCCCAGGCTGAAGGAGCAGCCTCCAAGGTCAGGCTCAAGGAACTGGCTGGACATTCACCCTTCTCAGGCTCTCTGCCCCCAGGGAGCTCCATTCAAGGACTATTTAGAATTAAAGGCTCAACATATTTTGAAGTTGGAAGAGCCTTTAGAGTCTAGTCCAAGCGTTCTTTGCAGATGGGGGGAACAGATCCAGAGAAGGATGACTTGACCCTGAACACCCACCCTGGTCTCTCTGGGGCCACTCTCTTTCATTCCTTTTAACAAAGTCCCCATCACCCCTTTTGGCCCCTCTTTCAGATCCTCAGCAAAAGGAGGAGGAAGTGATGGAGCCTTCCCAGGTCTGGCCTTGAAAGGAAGGAAATGGATCTTTTTCCTGGCCTCATTACTTGTGGGGCTGAGATGGTTTTAATTAGGTCTCCCTGGGCCGCTGTCTGGAAAGGAGCCTCCATCCAGCAGGGGATTCAAAGTCTAGTTCATGAACCTCTCACGTGTATGGATTTTAGCTCCAGGGCTTCAGTTCCTGGGTGACCCGAGGTGGAGCTCATCTATCCTGGACAGAAGATGTTTTGGTACATCTTGTTTCTATGCCTGTTCCTGGGCCAGAGTAAGGTGGAGATGGCCAAGAAGTGAGGATGCCTGAGATAGGTGGGGAACGGAGGGGGTGGGTGAGGAGAGAAGATTTCCACTCCTACCTATGCAGGCTGAGCTGGGTCCTCTCTGGATACTTCTTCCTCCACCTTCTGGCAGCTGTGGGTTCAAGTCAACGAACATTTTTTTTAAGCTGTAAAGAGAGCCCTGTGCTTGGTGCTGGGTGAGATACAAAGATATGAAGATGAATAAATCAGGATTCCTACTCCCAAGGAAATTACAGTTTACTAATAATCCCACTTTGGGGGCAGGTAGGTGGCACAGTGGATAAAGTCTGGCAGTCTTGGAGTTGAGAGGACCTGGGTTCAAATCTGACCCAAGACTCTTCCTAGCTGGGTGAACCCGGGCAAGACACAACTCCAATTGCCTTGCCCTTACTGCTCTTCTGACTTAGGATTGCTACTAAGACAGAGGATAAGAGTTTTAAAAAATAAAAAAAAATAAGTCCCCCTGTGCATCTGCTGAATTTCTGCTTATCCTTTAAATTCATCTGTAAAGGCTTCAACTCAATGATTCAATGAGCATTTATTAGGCACCTCCTATGTGATGCAAAGTCGGCCAATCAGTCAAGAAGCATTTATTAAACACATATGTTCCAGGCCCTTTTCAAATATTATCTGATTTGATCCTCTCAAGAAGCCTATCAAAGCAGATGCTGTGATCGTTCCCATTTTACAGTTGAGGAAACTGCAGCAAATAGACAATAAGTGATTTGCTCAGGGTCCTGAAGCTAGTAAGAATCTGAGGTGACAATCTTCCTAACTCTAGGTCCAGTGCTCTCTCTGCTATACAACCTGGCCACCATCTTGTCCAGCTATCTCATTTTATCATTGAGATCCAAAAGTGATTTGGATAAGGTCACACATGTAGTATCAGTGGTCATAATTGAACCCAAGATCGCTGACTCTCCTGTACCTCACTGCCTCCTTACTATATTGCAGGGGGAACACTGTGGTCACATTTTTTCCCAGTTGGTAATGACCATTCCCACTGGAGCTCTCCTAGCACTCTGATTATACTTCTCATGGATGGTCTTGTTTTTGTGAATGTGCCCTTTCTTCCTGATGAATCTCAGTATAGCACCTCAGCAGATAGTTCATAAATGTGTTGAACTGAAATATTATTAAGGGGACAGCCAGATGGCACAGTGGATAAAAGCACCAGACTTAGAGTCAGGAAGACCTGGGTTCAAATCTGATCTCAGACACTTTCCAGCTGTGTGACCCTGGGTAAGTCACTTAGTCTCTTTTGATGGTCCTTGCCCTTATGTCTTAGAGTTGTTACTAAGACTCTTAGAAGTAAGAGTTATCTATCTATCTCACGATTAGTAATTATTGATGACATATATACATAACTTTGGCTTCTCCTTCCCCAAATGGGATGTGAGGGGGAGGGAATAAGCACTTATTAAAAGCCTACTATGTGCCAGGCACAGTATTAAGCCCTTTAAAGATACTATCCTTTTTATGGAAAGAAAAGGTGAGAGAGCAGCCTATCTCTGACCTTGAAAGAGAAGCAACATTTCCCTTTCCTGGACTTTTTACTTCTGGGACTTCACTGGTTTTAATTAGGTCTCCTTGGGTTTCTGACTGGCAAGGGTGATTTTTGATCCTTGCAACAGCCCCGAGAGGGAAGTCGCCAGAAAGGACTGTTATTTCTGTTTTGCTGCTGATGGAATTCGGAGAGTATCCTAACTTGCTCAGAGCCACACAGCCACCACCCCTTCCCGGGGTGCTTTGAACTTCATGTGTTGAGAAATCTTTTTACTAGACTAGGTCATTTTACAGATGAGGAAACGAAAGCACAAAGAAGTGAATTTCAGCAAGGCTGATATTGGCACAGGGTTTCTTGAGCTCTTTTTTTGCCTTCAAAGTCAGTCTATAAAAGAAATGCAACACCAGAGGACAGAAGTTGTGCCTTATTCAACAGTTTACTGTTCTCTGAGGAACAGGAGCTACATAGAAAAGGCAGTGGTTTAGTTAAGTTCTGGTTGAAAGATTGAGTTAGTTCATCACTTGATTTTTTTGTTTTTTATTATTTATTTTTTTAACACTTAAACATTATTTTTTAACACTTAAACACCTCCCCTCCTTCCCCCCCCCCCCAACAAAAAACCTTTACCTTCAGTCTTCCAAGGCAGAAGAGCAGTTAAGGGCTGAGCAGTAGGGGTTAAATGACTTGTCCATGGTCATATAGTTAGGAAGTATCTGAGGCCCTATTTGAAAACACTTCTAAAAATTATTTCTCAGCTTTATATCCTATCAGACACTAGAGCTGGAAGGGACCTTAGGCTATAGAATGTCAGAGCTGGGACGGACTTTAGGACAATTTCAAAACTATAGGAAGAAACCTTTAGGCATAGAACGATAGAGCTGGTAGGAACCCTAGACTATCAGAGCTTGGAGGAGGTCTTAGAATACAAACCTATATGATAACCTAGAAAGTCAGTGCTGGGAAGGAATGCAGAGAGCATTCAGTTTGAGCTCTGGTGGAGAAAAGTTTTAGAGGAAGAGTGGGGATGTAGGGAGCATAGAATGCAGATTCAGTAGGTAATGGGGAGCCACTGGAGGTTTAGGAGCAAAAGAGTGACTCCAAGATCGCTCAAGAGAGTGGGGAGCAATGAGGGAGATAGGCAGGGACACCTGTTATGAGGCAGGCTGGAGGGAAGAGATGAGGGTGTGAATTAGGGAGATGGTGGGGTGTGTGTGGGGTGGCAGGAAAGAACGAACAGATTTGAGAGAGCAGCAGCACTATGACAGGGGTGTGTGGGAGGGGTGGGAACGAGCGCTCAGGTGGCCCGAAGAAGAGAATGACAGGAAGGTGCGGGCCTGAATTCCCCACGCGACCCCGCCCCAGCCTGGGGCTCCAGTGCCCCGGAGTACGCACTCGCGAACTCAGCCCAAGCTGCTGCCCCCAGCCGACAGCCCAGCAAGTCGCTGCCTCCGAGCCGGAGCCCGAGCCCGAGCCCGTTGCGCCTGCGCCTTCGCGCCTAGTGCCCTCTTCCCTACCTCCCCTTCCCTCGCAGCCTTTTCCCAGGCGCGCAGGCGTCTTGCCTCCAGCTCTGCGCGCGGCCTGGTGCGCCTGCGTTGGGGTTCCCGCCGGCGGCGCCTGCGCGCTGTGGCCGCCAGCGGCCCGGCCCGGCGCCTGCGCGGTGGCCCTCGCAGGAGGAGGAGGAGGAGGAGGTGGAGGAGGAGGAGGAAGGGGAGGAGGAGGAGGAGGAGGAGGAGGAGACGGGAGGGGAGGAGAAGATGGCGACTTCGAACAATCCGCGGAAATTCAGCGAGAAGATCGCTCTGCACAACCAGAAGCAGGCAGAGGAGACGGCGGCCTTCGAGGAGGTGATGAAGGACCTGAG
>NC_058130.1:731912666-731963250 GCF_016433145.1 Gracilinanus agilis | reverse complement strand
TGCGTTGGGGTTCCCGCCGGCGGCGCCTGCGCGCTGTGGCCGCCAGCGGCCCGGCCCGGCGCCTGCGCGGTGGCCCTCGCAGGAGGAGGAGGAGGAGGAGGTGGAGGAGGAGGAGGAAGGGGAGGAGGAGGAGGAGGAGGAGGAGGAGACGGGAGGGGAGGAGAAGATGGCGACTTCGAACAATCCGCGGAAATTCAGCGAGAAGATCGCTCTGCACAACCAGAAGCAGGCAGAGGAGACGGCGGCCTTCGAGGAGGTGATGAAGGACCTGAGCCTGACGCGAGCGGCCCGGGTAAGAGAAGCCCCCTCCTCACCCCCGCTTATCCCTCCCCTGCTCATCTTCATCCTCCCCCTCCCCGCCCCCCGGCGGAGGCGCGCATTGGAGGTGCGCGGGCATGAGGCGGGAGCGCGCGCGGCCCCGACGGCCGCGGGGATGGGGGCGGGGGGCGCCGGGCCATTGACCCACTCCGGGCTCGGGGAGCAGGTGGCCCCTCCCCCATGGGGTCCTGGGGGTGTGTGTAAACACTTGGCCCCTCCCCCATGGGGAGCCTGGAGGAAGCAGGTGGCCCCTCCCCCATGGGAGGTCTTGGGGGAAATCAAGTGGCGCCTCCTCCGTGGGGGTCTTGGAGGATTAGCGGGTGGCTCCTCCCCCATGTGAGTCTTGAGGGCGAAGCAGGTGGTCCCGCCCCCACGGATTGTTTCTTTTTTTTGAGGGGGCCAAGCAGGTGGCCCCTCCCCCCAGGGAATCTTGGAGTGAAAGCAGTGGCCCCTCCTCGAGTTTTTTTTGGGGGGATGGCAGATGGCCCCTCCTTCCAGGAGGATTTGATTGGAAGAAGCCCCCCATTCCTATTAGCATCCTGAGATGACAGGTGTCCCCACTCCGGAGTTCTAAAGCTGAGCCAGGACTAGGCTGAGTCAAGTTCAACAGCTACCCGTAGGGCACAACTGGCAGAAAAGCGCTAGTCAGGACTTTTAAAAAATGTAACTTTTAATTGATGTACATATTTTGGTTACCAGAAAATTCTACTTTTTAGTCTATAGGTATGTATTTTGTGCGAAGTCAAGTTTCCTGTGAAGGCTGCAAGCCTCTGGTGGATGGTTACAACGCTTGGGTTGCACCAGTGTTCTCTCTCCCATTCTGGGGGGAGAGGAGCAGATGGCTCTGCCCCACCTGAGCTTTTGGGGAGCAAGTGCTTTCACCCCCACGACTACACTGGCCCTAGAGAGAAAGCTCTAACGAATTCCCTCAACCTAGATCCCATTGGGTAGTGGTTGGGGTGAGGAAGGGGACACAGGTGCCTTCATTGGGTCTCATTCCAAAGTGTACCCTGTTAACCGGGGCCAGGAAAGCCAGCTTTGGTGAGTGCAGTGGTTCCTAATGCTTTTGAATATGAGGACTCTTTTTAACATCAAAAAATTTTTCAGACCTCTCCACAAATTGTATGATTTGTATCCAGTGATTTGAGAAAACAATGACAAAAATCCACTAATGACTATGTATTTTAATCACAACAGCAGCCAACATATTTGAAAAGAAGTAATACATATGTATGAAACATTTTTTCAATCTCTAGAAGTCTGTTTGCTTGTTTATGGATATGAAGACTGCCTTACATATCCTTCCTCTCAAATCTGTTGTTCACTGGTTGGGAACTACTGGACTAGTTTTGAGTGAGGAAATCTGGTTGCTTCTCCCCCACCTACCCCTTTGTTAATTGTATGTTTAGCCTTTTGGCAAACCTATGCCTCAGTTCTTTCATCAGTCAAATTACAGTATCTTCTTTGCTTTTGAAAGATTAGAAGTGATATAATAGTATAAGGTAATATTGTAAACCACTGTGTGCCTTTTACAGAGCATTGGGGGTTTCATGTGTTCTGTAGCTGGAAGGCTAAGAAGCGCAAGTTCATCCAAGCAGGATCTGCATCTGGTCCACTTTATGGGTTATAGTAGCCCTCATCCCCTTAGTTTTGCCCTTCAGGATCTCCAGAGAGAAGCAGGAGTGTGCTGGTTACCTAGAGAAGGAAACAGTACCAAGTTGTGGTGGAAAGAATGCTGGATCTGGAGTCTAGAGACTTGAGTTTGAGCCCCTTTTCAGAAGCAGTTATCAAGCATTTATTAAGCTGTAAATGTGGGTCTGGCACTGTGCTAAACACTGGGGGATACAAAGAAAGGCGATACAAAATTGTCCATGCCCTCAAGGAGCTTATTTTCTAATATAAAGAAATTAACTTTGAATCTTTCCACTTTTGGACCCTTAGTTTCCTTGTTTGTAAAATGAAGACAATAATTATCCTACCTGCCTCATAGGGTTGTTCCATAAAAAAATTAGAAACTCAATATAAAACTCTATAATTTAAAGCATTATGTAAATACTTGTTATTGAAGTGGCTCCCCCTCTCTTTCTCTTTGGATGCTTGAGCTGTGGGTGAAGATGAGCTATTTTTATTATAGAAAAGGTATACAAATACCACTTTATATGTCTATATTCTGATGTTACTCTTGGGCTCAAAAGGAGGCTTATTGCCTAGAGGCTAAAATGCAGAGGCCTCAGCCTAGCACATACAGGGCCTCTCTCCTGAGGCTTCTTTCATATGACTGAATTAGCCTTGTTTCACCTTCTTCCTCATGTACTCTGCACATCCATTCTGCCCACTCATACTATTTCAGGGCCTGCAAACCTTTTGCCTGCTTTATTGAAATAGGCTCCTAATTGGCCTCCAATCCATCCTCCACTTGGCTGCCCAAGTTCCTCTGGGCTCTCCTTACTCTAGTTCATCCTCCAGTTGCTGCCCAAGTGGTCTTCTCCAAGCATAGGCCTGACATGGTTCCTTTCCTTCTCAGTGAACTCCAGGGGCTCCTGATCCTTCAAGGAGAGAATAGAAACTCCTATATTGGTCATTTGGAACTTTACTACCTGGCTACACTTGACTTTCCGGCCTTATTAAATCTTCCCCCTCCCATTCTGTTTTGGGCTATACCAGTGGCACATCCTACCTGGTGCCCTACCTCTCCTCAGTTGCCATTGAATTGGCCCATTTTGGTTCTTGGCATGCTCTTCTTCCTCCCATTGGACTCTTGAAGTACCTACCCAGAGCAGCTCATGAAGGGATTTCTCTTGGAAGCCTTTTCCTGCTCCCTTTGTGCCACTCCCCTCAAATTACCTAATTTTTATGTTGTCTCTGTTTTTTTATATGTATAGCTGCTTCATTAGAAAGTAAGCTCCCTGAAGGCAGAGATGATTTAGTTTTTGTATTTGTAACCCTAGTGCCTGGCACATAACAAGCACTTAACTTAATAAAGGAACATTCATTGATGATCATCTCCCACCTCCATACTTTTGTGCAGGCTGTCTCCCATCTCAGTCAACAAACATTTCCTAAGTGCCTACTATATGCCAAGTATTGAGCTAAGTACCTGGAATACCAAGAAAGATGAAAGATAGTCCTTGCCCTCTAGGAGCTCCTAGTCCAATAGAGGAGACAGCATGCAGACAATTGTATATAGACAGACTGGATAATTTGGAGATAATAAATATTATCAATAGATGGAGAGCAGCAACATTAAGAGGAGTCAGGACCACCTTCTTATAAAAGGTAAGGGCTCATCTGGAACTTGAAGGAATCCAGGAGGCAGAGATAGGGAGGGAGAGCATTCTAAGCCTTGAGGGACAGCAGGAGAAAATGCCTGGAGTATCTTGTTTATGGAGAAAGGAGGAAGCTAATGGCACTGGGTGGCAGAGAATGTTCCTTTGAATCTCACCTGTTGAAGGTCTTCTTTTCAAGGGGCAGTTTATGTTCCTCCTCCTTCTCCCTGAAACCTTCCTTTTCCCCTCTCTCAAACCCTTATTCTGTCTTAATATCAGTTCTAAAACAGAAGAGTGGCAAGAGTTAGGCAATGAGGGTTAAATGACTTGCCCAAGGTCACACAGCCAGGAGGTGTCTGAAGCCAAATTTGAACCAAAGTTCTCCAACTCCAAGACCTGACTCTCTCTACTATGCTACTTAACCCAGCCCTTCTGAAACCTTCCTTGATCCCCTTCCACTTGAAAGAGATCTCTTGCTCCTCAGATTTGTTTTGACTAGATCTGTGATTTAATTGGTGTAGAGATTTCCAGGTGAGGAGCTCTCTCCCCCAGTGCTGATAGGAACCTTTTGTAATCTGTAATCTTTGAATGTTGTTTGGGGCCACTGAGAGGTAAAGTCTCAGAGTACCAACTAGTGTATGTCAGGTGGGTCTTGAGGCCTAATCTCTTGTTTCCTGTGCCAACCTGCCTTTCTTGCTCAGGTTTTCTTAGAGCACTTTTCATCTTTCCTCGACTCCCATCATAGTCTGCCTTGTAGTCTATTTATTTGTATGTATGACCTTATCCTGTCCTCCTCCTATATTGTAAACTCTTTGGGGTGCAGGAGGGCAAAATTGTTTCTTTTCATCTTTATATCTCCAGGACCCCGTGTTGTGTCTTATACCAAGAAGGTGCTTAATTAATTTTGTAGGATTTTAGATTGTTTACAGCCATTTCCACATCTTTCATATACTCTGTGCTTTTCTATCCTTTGCTGAAAGGGGAGACAGGTCTTTTTGAAAAACTGGCATGGTTAGACTGGATCAGCAGAACGAGTGTTAGAATTTGGGGGCTCTTGATTCACCTTGGATCCTGATGCAAGAGGACTGTGGATAGGATTTGAGAGCTGGGGCCATTGGAGAGATTTTCAACCTCCAGCCCTCCCACTGTGGCCATGTGGGATGAACAATGTTTGTCTACTTAGAGTAGGCATAAGCTAAGTGAAATCATGAGGTTGGAGTCAATAATATTGTTACTCTTATGTTCTACTAATTGTTATCCGTGGTAATTGGCACACTTTTAGATCTTTCTAGCCTTAGGAAACACCCTAATTAGACATTGTAATGTAATGAGTAAGACCACACCACTATCTCTGTCATTTCCTAGTAGGGGCATCAGGCCAGTTTTTTTAGGCTGCATTTGTATGTGTGTGAATGGGAATGGTCAGAAAGGACAGATAGAGAGATAAGTAAGTAAGACTTCTTGCCCATTTGCTGGTGTAGTCAGGGGCTAGGAGAGATTTTGTTTCAGCAGCTAGATCAACTCTGAAAGAGATTGTCAGCTTTTGTCTTATTATTGTATTAATAATATCTTGCACACGGTAGGGATTTAATTGAATTGACTTGAAAAGAAAATATAGGCTAGTTGATAGCTCTACATAGGAACAACAAACCTTATAAGATGACTTGGATGGAAAGATGTTCTTGTGTCCTTGTACTGGAAGTGTAGATTCATTGGATGCTGGTGAAAAAGAATAGACCTTAGAACAGTGATAGCGAACCTATGGAACAGGTGCCAAAGATGACACAGAGCTCTCTGTGGGCATGTGGCTGCCCCCGCCCCCAGTTTGTTACTAGAAAGGAAGAGGGACTCGGGCAGGGCTATTTCCTTCCCCCTCTCCATTGAACTTGATGACATTTCTTCACATCCCCCACCCCTTTGCCCAGAAGCCCAATAGGAGCACAAAGGGGGTAAGGTGGACAGCTCATAGGTGGCAGAGTTGGAGGGGAGCAGAGCGCTTAGGCCACTCTTCTCCCGCTCTCTACATTTGCTGAAGACATTTCCTCACTTCACTCGCCCCTCCCCTTGTATGGGGTAAGGGGGAAGCAGGATGTGGCACTCAGTGGCACTCTAGGGGTGGGGTGGGCACAGCACTGGGTCTGGGGGGTGGGGGCAGGGCCTGGCACTCTGTCTCCAAAAAGTTTGCCATCACTGCCTTAGAACTTAGAGGTCCTGACCTCTGTGGGCAGTACTCCCTGGCCTGAGAATTAGGAGACTTGAGTCCCAGTTTCAGTTCTTGTTGCTAACTAGCTATGTGTCCCGAGACAGAGAAAGTGAACAGATTGACCCTTGAGAACAGAATTCCACAGTAGATTTAATGATAGCTAGCATTTATAAGGGCTACTAGTTGGTATAGGGGATATAGTGCTGGGAACTCTCTTCTGCCTGAGTTCAAATCTGGTATCAGACACATAGTAGCTATGTGACCCTGGGCAAATCACTTAACCCCATTTGCTTCAGTTTCCTCATCTATAAAATGAGCTGGAGAACAAAATGGCAAATCATTCCTGAATTTTTGCCAAGAAAACCCCAAATGGGATCATGAAGAGTTAGATTTGACTGAAATGACTGAACAACAAAAAATAATTCATGCTTTAGAATTTGCAGTGTGCTTTATGTGAATTACCTTGTTGGATCCTGGAATTTGAACTTGGGTCATTCTGACATCAAGTCTGCTACTTAATCTGTATGTTTGTACTGCTTCTCTATGATTTCAGAGCATTTTCATTGCTGACCTTGTCTATCTGTGTTCTCTGGGCCCTTTTAGATCTTACATTTTATATTCTAAGGTCTCTCGGCTCTGAAGTTTATTATTCTTTATTTAAGGTCTCTTCCTAACTTGGATATCCTGTCTTAGTGATTTCTTTAGCTTCTATGGTTTCAATGGCCATCTTTATGCAGATAAACCAGAGCTATCTATCCCGTCCTAATCTTTACTAACTCCTGAGCTGACTAATCTCACTAACTGCTCTTTGGACATCTAGAATTGGATATCTCTTAGCCATCTCAAACTTAACATATTCAAAGCAAATCTTTTCCCACAAACTCACCCTTTTTCCTATCTTTCTGATCCAAAGTCCTGTCAGACCTTGTTATTTCTATTATTATCTCTTTATTTTTAACCCTTACCTTCTGTCTTAGTATCAGTTCTTTTTTTTTTAAACCCTTACCTTCTATCAATTATCAAAAAACCCTTACCTTCTATCAATTCTAAGGCAGAAGGGCAGTAAGGGCTAGATAATTAGGGTTAGATGACTTGCCCAGGGTTACCCAACTGGAAAGTGTCTGAGGTCATCTTTGAACCCAAGTCCTTCTGAGTCCAGTCCTAGTTCTCTATCCACTTATCTCTACCCAGTTGTCCCTCCACTCATCTTTTTTTACCTGAACTCCTACATTGGCCTGCTAGTGGGTCTCTTTTTCCAGTCTCTCCCTACTCTAGGCCATCCTCCACTCAGGTGCCAAAGAAGTTTTCCTAAGTCTCAGGTCTAACCATGTCACTCCCCTACTCAGTAAGCTCCAGAGATTCTCTCTTCCCTCTAGGATCAAATAGAAAAGTTTCTATTTGGCATGGACAGCCTTTTTCAATCTGGCCCCTTTCCACCTTTCCTGGCTTCTTCTTTTTTACTCCCTCTGATCCACCTACACTGGCTTACTTGCTAGTTCTTGCATGTGATACTCGTTTCCCAACTCTGTGTCTTCATGTTGGCTGTCCCTCCTGTCTGGAATATTCTCCCTCCTCATTCCACTGACTGGTTTCCTTCAACACTCAACTCAAATCTTACTATTTGGAGGAGCCTTTCTCTTTCTCCTTTTTCCCCTTTTCCCCCTTTTCCCCATTTCCTACATCTTTCCTCTGAGATTATCTTCTGTTTATACTGGAGGTAGTTTGTATTTATGGAGTTATTTGTATGTTTTCTCTCCTAGTAGATCATGAGTTCTTAAGGGCAAGGATAGTATTTTTGCCTTTCTTTGTGTTATCAGTGCTTGGCTTAGTGCATGGCACATAGTAGGGGCTTAATAAATGCTTATTGATGGACTGTTCTGAGTTCTTAATACCTTTTTACCTCTGACATTGTGTTTTCTGTTCTAAGATTCCTCATCATTTTTACACTTATGTTCTGTATTCAAAAGTTACAACTCTGATATTCTATGGTCCTATGACATGTTTGTTAGGAGTGCTTTAGTTCGAAGTCCTTAGAATTCCTTTGGGCTTGTGTCTGCTAAGTTGCTGTTAGAATGATTGTATAAGCCAGGATTGTGCCTTCTTTTAAATCACAAACTATTTAATAACTAACAGCTTGTGGAACACTTGTTCTAATGCATTCTAGGACTTTGAGTTTGTTAGTCTGGACATTTGTTTTTTTTTTTTTAAACCCTTACTTTCTGTCTTAGTAACAATGCCAAGACAAAAAAGGCAAGAACTAGGCAAATGGGGTTAAATGACTTGCCCAGGACCATATAGCTAGGAAGTGTCTGAGGTCAGATTTGAATCCAGGTCTTCCTGATTCACAGCATGATGCTCTGTCTACTGTGGCACTTTGCTACCCCAGACACTTCTCACCTGATAAAGATTACAATTTCTTCTTGACTTAGGAGTGAATGTAAGAAGAGACTGGAGTTGTCATCCTATAGCCAACCTAATGTTTGATCTTCTCTGGATTTAGCTAGATGGTATTGAGGTAAATGTCATGGTTGCCTCAAACCCAAAACATCAGAAGCCTAATTCCTTTTCTCTCCTGGTGAATTACTTCCCTTCTTTTCTCCATTGATGGCATTGTCATTTTTTTGGTTATCCAACTTCACAGTTTTGGAATCAGCTTTGCTCTTTACTTTCACCCCTCAAGGTCAATCAGTTCTTTTACCTTCTCAGGCTCTCTAGTGTTTATCCCTATTCTCTCTACATTTTTCACCTGGACTATTGCAATGGCCTTGAACCTGGCTTTCCAATCCTTCCTTTACACAGATGCCAAACCGATATTCCTAAAGTCAAGACCTGATCATGTCATTTTCTATTTAAGAACCATCTGTGACTCCCCATTGTCTTTAGGATCATACAAACTCCTATATTTGGTATTTTAAGCCTGCCTTTCCGCTTCCCTATCTTTGCTTGCCCACCATCCATTTTCTACTCTAGCCACACTAGACTGCTTGCTATCCCCTAAACATGAACTTCCATCTCCTTTGAACAGATTGTTCCCCATGCACAGAGTGATTTCCTTCTTTACTCTACCCCCTTAAAACTCTCAGAGCCTTTCTAGGGTCACCTTAGTGCCCCTTCCTTTAAGGAGCCTTTTTGATTCCTGTAGTTTTTAGTGCCCTCCTCCACATATTACTTTGCATTTATTTCATATATAAACTTAATTGATTTGTCTGTGAACATGGTGCATCTTCTAGTAGAACGTAAGGTCTTTGCGGTCATGGACTGTCCCACTTTTCCATTTGTATGACCAGCTCCTAGCATAGTGCCTGGCATTTAGTAGGCACTTAATTAATGCTAATTGATAGATGGGCACCCTGTACTCGCAGAGTTTCCAGCTTGGTCATAGATCATAGATTTAGTTGTAGAAGAGGCCTTAAAATCCTCTAGTCCAGCTCTCTCATTTTGCAGATGAGGAAACAAAGTCACTTGCCCAAGTTGGCAGAAATGAGATTTGTACCTGGGTCCTTTGACTCCAGAACCTAATGATCTTTTCACTGTCCTGTGTATTCTTGAGAATCTAAAATCATTTTCACACTTCTATATGGCATCAGAAGACTTAGTAAAGCTACTTGGTAGCTTTCATAATACCCATCAAAATGAATTCCCATTTTGATGAAGCCTCCTTTGAACAATGCACTTGCAGTTTGCATGTCCATCTAATGAGACTTTTCTTGGTACTCCTCAGTCTCTGGAAATATTTGTGTTCTGTGAATTCTCTCTGACTACAGGGTGAATTGGCATCTGGATGCTAGGTACCAGCATATGAGCAGGAGAGACAGGCAAAGTAGGGAGTTTTAGCTTTGGACAGTTAAAAATGAGTTTAGATGTCTTTTGAACTTATTTAAAATCACAGTTCAAAAGCAAGATTCAGCTACAAACTAGAACTTTCTAGGTGTTGAGCATTCTGCTTGGCTACCTGTTTTTTGATTTGATAATATTTTGTTGTCACAAAAACAGTATTGTGAGCCAAGCCCAAAAGCTCTCCTCTTCCACAGTAGTGGGCTGAACATTTTCAGTGTTTCAGGGCCTACTGTATTCTTAGAGTCTTCAGATGAGAGGTGAGGCAGTCTGTCCCTTATCTTAAAGGCAATTATATTAAAACTTTGAAGCCCAAACTATGCAATGGTGATTTTCTAATCTTTGTCTTTCCCTGAGTTCAATTTAGTTCAACAAATACTAATTGTGAGGCCTTAGGCTGTGTGCTGGCAATAAATACTAAGAGGTATAATTAGAGAAATGCAAATCAAAACAACTCTGATACACCACCTCACACCTAGCAGATTGGCTAAAATGATAGCAAAGGAAAGTAATAAATGTTGGAAGGGATGTGGCAAAATCAGGACATTAATGCATTGCTGGTGGAGTTGTGAACTGATACAACCATTCTGGATGGCAATTTGGAACTATGCTCAAAGGGCTATAAAAGACTGTCTGCCCTTTGATCCAGCCATACCACTGCT
This sequence comes from Gracilinanus agilis, assembly GCF_016433145.1. Classification (NCBI taxonomy): domain Eukaryota; kingdom Metazoa; phylum Chordata; class Mammalia; order Didelphimorphia; family Didelphidae; genus Gracilinanus; species Gracilinanus agilis. The sequence continues at coordinate 731,952,967 of NC_058130.1, read as the reverse complement.
GGATTTGTACCCCAAAGAGATCATAGGGAAAAAGACTTGTACTAAAATATTTATAGGCACGCTATTTGTGGTGGCAAAAAATTGTAAAATGAGGGGATGCCCCTTGTTTGGGAATGGCCGAACAAATTGTGGTGTCTGTTGGTGATGGAATACTATTGTGCTCAAAGGAATAATGAACTGGAGGAATTCCATGTGAACTGGAATGATCTCCAGGAATTGATGCAGAGGAAAAGGAGCAGAACCAGGAGAACATTATACACAGAGACTGATACACCCTGGTACAATCCAATATAATGGACTTTTCTACTAGCAGCAGTGCAATGACCCAGGACAACTCTGAGGGACTTATGAGAAAGAATGTTATCCATATCCAGAGGAAGAACTGTGGGAGTAGAAACACAGAAGAAAAACAACTGCTTGATCACATGGGTCAGATGGGAATATGATTGGGGATGTAGACTCTAAACGATCACCCTAGTGCAAATATCAATAATATGGAAATAGATCTTGATCAATGACATGTAAAACCCAGTGGAATTGAGTGCCTGCCATAGGGACGGTGGGGAGCGGGGCGGAGGGAAAGAACACGAATCTTGTAACTATGGAAAAATATTCTAAGTAATCAACTAAATAAAATTTCCCCAAACAAACAAACAAACAAATAAAAATAAAATAAATGCCAAGAGGAAATAAGGCAACCTCCCCACCTAGGTGCTTACAGTCTTGTAGGGGAGACAGGAATTATTCTGGAATTATTCTTCAGCATGGCAGGGATCTGTGTTTTTCTCAATGTTCATTCACTGATGCAGACTGCAACCCCTTTTTAATTTAACAGAGAGCTAGTCTTTGAGAATTGCCGTTACTGAAAAATTTATCTTCCTGTAATCATACTGCTGATAGTAATGGGCAGAAGTTGTGGGAAGGCATGTTTTTTGGCTCCGTGTGAGGAAAAACTTCCTAATAACTGGAACTGTTCCAGAGTTGAATTGGTTGCTTCAGGAGGGTAGTGTCTTCATCTTCAGTGAAGGTCTTCAAGCATAGGTTAAATGATCACTTGTTCAGAATGTTGTATGGGATTTCCTGTACAGGTATAGGTGGGACTGAGAACCCTTCCAGCTGAGAGTCTGTGACTCTATGATGAGCAGTGATGGGGAGAAGAATGATTCAGGAGAACTCATGGAAAAAAGTGGTGCTTGGGCAGGGCCAAGAAGATATAGATGATGGAGATGGGAGTAGGGGAGCTAATGGGTGGAAATCTACTCTAAGCAGGGGAGGGATAGTGTAAAGTAAGTGAGAAAGGGCTAACAAGGGAAAAGAGGATGGTGAGGAAGCTGGGTTATCATGTGTGAAGAGGAGCTATATAAATAAGGGACTTGAAAATAATAACACTAATGGGAAACTGTGCCACATCTTACATAGTGGACCGTGCCTCTAACATACTGGCAAGTCATTTAACCTCCATAGAGCCAATAAATGTTGGTTAAGTACCTACTATGTTCCAAGGTCTGTGCTAAGTGCTGGAAATATAAAGAAAGGGATAAGACAGCTCCTGTCCTTAAGCAATTCAGAATCAATTGGGGGAGACTTCATATAAAACAGAAGCAAAAAAAAAAGGAGGTGGGGAGATACTCTTGGGGGCATGAAGAAGCCCTGGAGCAGGGACAGGAAATGATCTGAAGAGGTAGGAGAAATAGAGTTCATTTCATCTTGCAGGATGAGGAGTTTCTGGAGATCTTGAAGTCCAGGAGAGCAGATGGTTAGGAAGTGATAAGTGAATACCCTAGCTGCCCTCCTCAAGTGGAGGCTCTGGGGAAGCTCCCAGATGTTCACCCTCAGCCACCCCCCACAGTAGGGGAGGTAGAAGCCCCAGGCACAGTGGGGCTGAGGAGGAATGAGTTTCTGAGAGGATTTCATCCTGTAGAATGATAGATTTCTAGAGGTCAAGAACTCTAGGAGAAAAGCCAGATGGGAAATGAACCATTTTCTAGGTAAAATCTCTTGAGTGTAATTTGCTGGAAGGTGCCTACCTACTTTGGTAAACTGTTACATATATCTGCAGTGCTTTGCAATTTATCAAGCTCTTTCTTTGCAGTGTCAACATGGAATATAGAAACCCCTAAACTTGTAGCCTAGTAAGATCCAATGAACCTCAAGTTTTAGGTCTACTTGTAAGTTGGGGACCCCAAAGCTTGTCCTAAAACTTGAGGTTCATCGGATCTTACTAGACTACAAGTTTGGGGTACTAGGCTACACATTGACATTCGTGTAGCCTAGTACCCAGGCAGGACCCCCTCACTTCTGAGTCTCAAAGACCCAACTAAAGGTCCCCCTTTCTCTGAAGTCTTTTTCTGACCCATCTCCTCCCCAAGCTGGTCATATCTTTCCTCCCAACTCACCTTAAATCTCTTTTGTCTGTTAATACCTATATGTGAACACATTGTCTCCTGTGGCTAGATTGTGAGCTCCTGGAGGGTAGGAACTCTTTGATTTGCCTTGATTCCCCCAGTGCCTCCCATAGTGCTGACCTGCATATAGTAGATGCTCACTAAAGGCTTATTCATCAATTGATTGAAAAAAATCCACCCATATCAGTAGGAATATTATTATCCCCTTTTTACAAATGAACAAACTCACACCCCAAGTGGGTTGGAAAGCGACTTGCCATTAGTCAGTCACACAACAAAACAGGCCTTCTGACTCAGAGGCCACTGCTCATTTGGAGGAGTCAGATGGTGGAGGCCTTGAGTGCCAGACTAAGGAGCATCCCAGGCAAGGGAGAGAATCCTCTTAACATGAATCTCAGATAAAAGGGAGCTTGGGCATCTCCAGAAGAGCGAGGCTCACCCTCTCCTGACTTTTTCCCAGAGCGGTTCAGGACAGAGGTGGGATAGAGGGTTTTTATTAAAGGAATTTTTTTTTATTATAAACTTAGTAATTCAACAGAAATATTTAAAGAGACAACATTTTAAAAACAAAATAAAACTCTATAACTATAAATTGCAAACTGCTTGTGTTATGTTTTAAACATTGCATATTAACTTCATCTCGATAACAAATAGGTCATTTGCTTCCATGCCTCCTTCCAACCTCTTTTATTTATGTGCATTTAAAGAAAATCTGGTGCTGTGATGATTATAATTTATTTCTTTGTAGTCATAGGCCATGTGGATCCTGTTCTGATTCTGCATTCTTTGCTCTCTGTGCCACTGTTTCTTTGTAGTCTTCATTTGTAATTTCTCACAGTGCAATAATATTTCATTATGTGGAAACATTGGTTTCTTTGGCCATCTCCCAGTTGTTGGACACATAGGCTACTTTCATTTTTTGGTTATTACAAATAAACTGTGATGAACACTTTTATACAGAGAGGCCTTTTAAAAATAGCATTCTTAGGGTCTACTAGTATAGCAGTATCGCTGGGGAAAGGGAAAGCTTTGTAATCTTGTTTTCTATTGATTTCCCTACTGCTTTTGAAATGGATACATATTGTGCAAACTTCTCTTTTGGGACAAGCTGTCAATCAGTGAATCAACAGGCATTATTGGGTGTCTATCATGGGCCAGGCACGAGACCCTGGGCCCTAGAGATACAAAGACAAAATAAAAAAACATCTAACTCATTGGGGGAGATAACATGTATACATGTATAAGTAGATGCAGATTAAATTATGAGGTAATTGAGGGGAGGGGTACTAAGAGCTACATAAATCACAAGGGGTCAATTTGGAGGTGGATTTGAGCTGAACTTTGAAAAAATAAGGGATTTTAAGAGGCAGAGGGGAAGAGAGAGGGAGTGCATTCTAGGTAAGGCCTGGGAAAAAGGAGGCACTTCCTTTCTCCATGATGGAGCTCCTTTGGATGACCTTTTCCGGGCAAGAGGGGAGACACTGGTCAAGAAAGAAAAGGTCTGAAGGTGTTTTTTGCATATTGTTAAAATGGTAATGGCAGATTTCAGCTAAGATGTGCTTTTAATGAAAGACCTGTTGGAAAGTTGAGAGTATTACCCAGTATATTCAGGGTGGTATGGAAAATCATCCAGTCAGCAAAATTGCATTGAATGCTTGCTGTGTGGTGTGTAGATGTATATGAGATTTCCTGCCCTCCAGGAGTTCAGTATTTAGTTTGGGGGCCATGAGATACTGACAGAAATAATCATATTACAAGGCAGTGTGTTAAGAACCATGTGGCATTTGATGTCCACATAGTGTAGGGGGAAAAACCTTGACCTGGCAGGCAGGAGACCTAACTTTTAGCCCTGGCTCTACTATTAATTCACTGTGGTCAAGGGGAAATCAGTTAATCTCTGTGGTTCCCGGTTTCCCCATCTATAAAATAATGGTTTTGGGTTCAGATGGCATTTTGTGTTGCCAAGTCCCCTCCAGTTCTAATATTTTGTTCTTCTGTGTTTCTACAAAAGATAGTGACTACAGGAAAAAGGCTTGTCCTTGGTTCCCCTAGGGAGCTGCCTCCAGAATGGAAAGGGTTAGGTTCGACTCCTACTTTTGTTGTTCCCAGCTTTGGTTCCCATTCCTAAGTCTGCAGGATGCGATTTTCAATAGTTGACCAGCTGTTTGAGGACCAGGCAGAAGTTGAGTGTCTGGCTTCCTATATTGATTCTGCCTTCCTTTGGAGCTGTCACACCTCAAGCTGGGTGGGTGATCCAGGTGCACAAACAGGGAAGCTAATAAAAGGCTCTGCCCAGGGGAGGTGTGGAGAAAGTCAATATTTATCATTTGCCGGATGTAAAGGAAGGGCTATCAGGGCAACATCTTTAGGTACTTAAGTTGACATACAAGAGGACTGATCCAACAAAGATTCCAGAACATTGAGGACATTTAGGCCAAGTCAGAGGGCTACTTTTCTTCTGAAAATCTTCTAGGAGCTTTAGGTCTTATGGAACTGAACTTGAAAAATTGCTAGCCTGACTTTTAAGAGACTGGTGACTTTCTCAGCTTTCTAGAAAAGAAAAATAGAGGCTAAAAGGCCATCTGTGGCTGGGAGACATCAATTCCCAGTTCCAGGTAAGGCTTCTAATAGATTAGGGTCCCAGAGGCTTCAAAACCCATGAGGCTATCAACTTCTCTAGGCTAGCTAGCCTGGGCAGTGTAGTGTAGTAGGAAGAGCCCTGACATGGGAATGAGAAGAACTAGCTTCAGATCCCTTCCCTGAAACTTATTTGCCATGTCACATTAGACACATCTCTTTACCTTTTTAAGTTTCAGTTTCTTCATGTGTAAATTAAAGATGAGTACTTATCTCCCTCACTTCCTAGGGTTTGTGTGAGAGGATATTCTGGACTCATGGTCCTTAAATGCACACAGTTCTTATGGGATAGGCAAGAATCCCAGAGAATCAGTGTGAAGAAATTGGAGCCTAAGCTGGAGAAGATACCATGGTGGCTGAGGAGATGTAGTACAAAGGAAAGGAGCCTCTGTTTAGGAGGCAGGAGATCTAGCTTAAAATTTTGACTTTGTTTTAGGCTAGCTACATGACCTAGATCACTGGCATTCATTAAAATCTTGCCATGTAAAGTTATGGATAATTCTTTAAGATCTCTTCCAGCTCTGGGATTCTGTGATTTTGAGCTTTACATGTCCCAAGTGGGACTTTTCTCTGTCCCCACCAAGTGATATTGCCAAACACAATTTTTTTCATTTTAAGTTATCCTGAGAGTATAAAGGGAATGTGCTTGAGTGGGAAGAAAGGAGTACCCTTCTGTATTCTTGGGTGGGATTATTTTGAAAATATGATGACACTTCTGTGTCATTATTCCAGAAGTGTCTACCTATAGTGACTATTCTTGGATTTTAAAAAAAGCATCAGAAAGCCCAAACAATTGGGAAAAACAAATGTTTCATATATATATATATGTATATATATATGCACACATATATATATACATATATGTATATCAGTTGCTTTAATTGGTATATATTTTTATTTTTTGAAACTCTTACCTTGTATCTTAGAGTCAATACTGTATATTGGTTCCAAGGCAGAAGAATGGTAAGGGATAGGCAGTGGGGGTGAAGTGACTTGCCCAGGGTCACACAGCTGGGAAGTGTCTGAGGCCACATTTGAACCCAGGACTTCTCATCTCTAGTCTGGGCTCTCAATCTATTAAGCCACCTAGCTGCCCCCAGTATGTATATATATACTGATGATGAAAATAATCAATTGGACCTTCTCATCAATTTGATTGACAAAAAATACTCTTGTTCTTAAATGAGGTTTGGATCACTATTTCTTTTTTTTTTTTTTAATAATTTTTTATTTTTAGAAAAATTTTCCATGATTACATAAGTCATGTTTTTACTTTCCCCTTCACCCCCTCAAACCCCCCCTGCCCCCCTCTGCTGTAGCTAATTCGCATTTCCACTGGTTTTAATATGTGTGGTCAGTCAAGACTTATTTACACATTATTGATAGTTACATGGGTGTGGTCTTTGCAGGTCTACATCCCCAATCATGCCCTCATCAACCCAAGTGTCCAAGCAGTTGTTTTTCTTCTGTGTTTCTACTCCTGTAGTTCTTCCTCTCCATGTGGGTAGTGTTCCTTTCCATAAATCCCTCAGAATTGTCTTGGGTCATTGCATTGCTGCTAGTACAGAAGACCATTACATTTGATTTTACCATAGTGTATCAGTCTCTGTGTACAATATTCTTCTAGCTCTGCTCCTTTCACTCTGCATCAATTCCTGGAGGTCTTCCCAGTTCACATGGAATTCCTCCAGTTTATTATTCCTTTGAGCACAATTTGAGTTTAAGCATAGTGTCCCTATCAACTTGGAGTATGGTCCCTGGATGGATGCTGTTGCTGTTAATCTGAGACAGTTGTCATATCATTGTGGGTTGGGAAATGCTGTTCTGGGTAGTCCATTGCTATGGAAAAGAAAAAAACACCATTGGTTTTAGAAGCCTTGGAATTAAGTCCTGGTATTATGTAACTCTTACTACCTTTAGGGACCGTCATGGACTCATCTTAACCTTTGTAACATTAATTTCTCATTTTTTTTAACCCTTACCTTACATCTTAGAATCAATACTATATATTGGTTCTAAGGCCGAAGAGTGGTAAGGGCTAGGCAATGGGGGTGAAGTGACTTGCCCAGGGTCACAGAGCTGGGAAGTGTCTGAGACTTAGGACCTCCTGTCTTTAGGCCTCGCTCTCAATCCACTGAGCTACTTAGTTTCTCATTTTTAAGTGGAGCTGTTAATCTTGTACTGCCTTCCCCACAGAGATGTGAGGAAAGCACTTGGTAAAAGATCAAATGAGATAAAATATATATGATGCTCTTCAGACCTCAAGATCTTATATTTAACATGAGCTATTACTAAAAACTGTAGAGGCATCTAGGGTGGCTCAGTAGGTAGAGCTTTTGGTCTGAAGTCAGGAAGTCCTGAGTTCAAATGTAGCATCAGACACTTATTAGCTATGTAACCCTGGGCAAGTCATTTAACTTGATGCCTTAATCCACTAGAGAAGGAAATGGCAAACCACTCCAATATCTTTGCTAAGAAAACCCTGTGGTCAGTATGGTCCACAATGTCATGAAGAGTTGGACACAACTGAACAATAACATTATTAAACTTTAGAGCATTATAGAAAAATGAACAATTATTCTTACTATTATATTGACAGTCCAAAAGGCCTCAGAGTCATTTAATAGTAATAAGAATGACATTCCAGATCCTTAAAGTATTGAGTGTTAGCATGGTATAATGAAAGAGCTCATGATTCAGAGTTTGTAGACCTGAGTTCAGATCCTGGAACTGCCACTTACCTATGGGACTTTGGACAAGTCATTGGTAATAACCTTTTCCCTCTACATCTTTAGTTTCCTTGTTTGTAAAATGAGAAGGTTGAACTAGATGACTTATAAGGGCCCTTCCAGGTCTAAATCTATGATCCTGTGAATTAGTAGTATTAATTGTTCTAAATGAAACTGATTAACTTGGTATTATCAGCTGAGACCCTGGTTGTTTTCATTGAGTGGATTGGGCTGGAAGCCAGCAAAAGTTGTCTGAATAAGCTTTGTAATGATTTTGATTGCCTACAGCACAGTATGTAACTTAGAGTGAGAGAGAAAAATACTCTTATTAAATGCCTTATTCTTTGATTTAGCAACTTGATAAGTGCTTTAAGTCTTTTGTGGAACCCAAAAGAGAATTTAGGTTCTAATTTCATAAACAAAATTGTTTTAGTTGTCTAGCCTGTTATCCTGCTAATAATTGTAATTGTACCTAAAAAAGTGGCATGGTGCAATCTGAGACTGAATGTACCATATTGTTCATCATAGCAGTGAACTCATTGTCAATTCCCATTTTGCCAGTCACTGAATAATTGTAGGGTATCCCTTAGTCTCATGCACTTTTTAATTGTTTTTAAATGTATTATTTACATTTGCAGAGATTTACTTGTGTGTGAAAAGTGATTTTGAGAACTTTTTGGTATCGTTTACACAGGAGGAAAAGAGAGATTAGTAAAAAGTACTGGATATTTCCTTTCCTCATTCTGATCCATTTTAAGTGTAAACACCTAGTTTGACTAATATCCCAGGAAAGTTCTCTTTCTTGCCCAATTGGAAAAATACATAATTTATTTGAAAACTTCAAAAAAATTTTGGGCTTCTCCTGATTGTCCTACTTTCTTTCACTGGATACCTGAGGCTAGGTGGGTGAGCAAATCATATTGCAGCAGAAAGCTTTGAGAAGACGCGTCTGGGGAGCCAGTGTGCCTGGCGCCAGGGGCTTGATTTTGTAGGATCCCTGCCCTTCTGTTATTGAGGACATGGTGGGGCTGAAAGTGAAAGGGTTACTTATGCTCTAGGATCCTAGGAATTCACTATGGCACCAGATCACATGAAAATGAATTTCCCACAAGAGTTAAGTTACTGTTCCGGTACCTCTTTGAGAGAGAGTGTGAGTTTTGGAAGGGAAATGGGCCATATGACCATGTCTCATAGTGCTTCGTTCAGCTCAACAACAAGTAGACTTAGTCAGGGGTCTGTGAAGCACCCATCATGCACAGAACACTGCACTGGGTATTGAGACTGAGGGGGAAAGGGCAAGACGGTAATGGAGGGAAAGAGAGAAGGAGAGAGGCAAGTGGAGGGAGATGGGGGAAGGGAGAAAGAAAGAGCAAGGAGATAGAGGAGAGGGAGAAGGGAGGACAGAGAGAAGAAGGAGGAAGAGGAGAAGGATGAAGATGAGAATAAGGAGGAAGAGGAAGAACTTGAGACGGAGAGTACTATAGCAGTACACTAATATTTTAACACAAAGTATATTGAAAGAAGTGCAGAAGAGGTTTAAATGAGTGCTTTGCCAGGCCAGGAAGGATTCCTAATTTATACCTGAGGGAATCAAGGAAGGCTCTGAATTTTCTGCCATGGATGAAAGAATTTTAGAGCTGAGGCAGACCCTCATTTTCACAAAAGAAGAAATTGTGGCTTGTAATGTCACAGTTAGGAAGTGGCAGAGCTGGGGCTTGAATTCAGGTCCTCAGACTCCCAGTTCAGTGCTCCTTCCTTGAAACTATTCTGCTTCTCCCTTTTACCAATTTATATCTATGCACAGCAACAAGTCAGATTCCCTGGGTGTTTAAGCTGCCTGAGTGAAGCCCTTTCTCAGAGCCCTAAAGTAGCTCCCAGTTATCCCTTGAGTGAGACAGGAACTATTTTTTTATTCTTTTTGCTTTAAGCTTTGTTGGTCACTTGTCACTCATCAATTACTTATTCTTGATGTCTAACTCTCTCCCAGTCTGCACTTAATAACTGACATTTTTATAACATGTTAAGGTTTGCAGAGAATCTTACATATTTTCTAATTTGAACCTTACAACCGTTACAATCCTTGGACTCAGGAGCAAATTGTTTCACTCTTTTGATCTTCAGATTCCTCATTGGCAAAATGGAGATAATAATCTTTGTACTACTTACCTCACAAGATTGTTGTGAAGAAAGTACTTTGAAAATGTAAGGGGTTGTAGAAAAGTGAGTTGATATTCTTATTTGAGAAAATAAGAACATGAATGCAGAGTTCTGCTTTTAAAAGTTGGCTAGGAGGCTGGAAGTAGAATAATATTAATCTTTCTGTTTACAAATAGCTGAACTGGTGACTTCCCCTACTTTGCTTTTTCTTGGAAAAACATGGTTCCTGAGCCGTGGGAGAGGGCCGGCTTCACCTGCCCAGGAAGGTTTTCATCATGCACGGGAGTGAAATCCCATCTTGTCCAGATGTTGCCATTGGACCGGAACATGGAATTCAGAATGTGGGACAGGGATCGTGCTTATTCTCCTCAGGCTGTTCCTGTTACAGCTCCCTTCCACCCGCCCAGTGGAAATCCAGCTCATCCTTTAACACTCAGCTCAGCCTTCTCTGGCCCCCATAGTCTAAATGAGCTTTCCCCCCACATAGCGTTCTGTTTGCCATCTCCCATATGCATTTCTCATGTATCATTTTTACTATGGTTATTTATCATATCATAGTGTAACAGAAGGAGACTGGATTTGTTGGCTTATAAGGCTCGGATTTGAATCCTGACTTGGCTTCTCCTAAGTATCTTGGACAAGCGACTCAAGTTTTTTGAATCTTAGATTCATCATCTATAAGATGGGGATAATTTTCTTGCTTTTTGGCTCTCAGAACATTTGTGAGGAAAGCACTTTTTAAACTTAAAATGCCATGTGGACATGAATTGTTGTTTGTCATCAGTGTAAAGAATATTATTCTTAGGTAACTATAAGATTTCAGGAGAACTGAGGCTGGGCATTTGGCATTAGTCAAGGGTGAGAGAGAGAGAGAGATAGAGAAAGAGAGAGAGAGAGAGAGAGAGAGAGAGAGAGAGAGAGAGACAGAGACAGAGAGAGAGCACGAGCACTAGTGCATCCCTCTTATCCAGCCACATAAGGTCAAGGGATGAATTCATATGGAAGGACATGAACAAGAGTCAGTCAGTGACAATTTGCAGCCTATGTGCTAGGCAGCATACATGCCAGGCACTAAACTGGAGCTACACAGACAAAAAATGTAGCCATTCCCACTCTTAAAGCATTTACATTCTGTCAAAGAGGACACAACAGGTATAGTTAGTAGCACATACAGATGAGATATAAAATTGTTAAAAGTGAGATAATTATGAAAGGAGAGTACTGACATTAGGGTGGATCAGGAAAGGCTTTGTGTCAAAGTAGTGTTTTAATTATATCTTGAAGGCAGAGGGATTCTCCCAATTGGGTGACAGTAAGAAGGCAAAGCATTCTAGGCATGGAGACAGGTTTAGCATGCCATATTAGTGGAATAGAGATGGCTGGACCATACAGCGTACAAAAAAGAATCTTGTTTGGTGAGACCGGGAGGATAGGATGGGAATAGGCTGTGAAGAGTGTTTATATAAGATCCTAGAAGTAATATAGAATTGCTGAGGTTTTTCAAGTAGAAGAATGACATGATCAGATTGATAGTTAAGGAAAAAAGCAGCCACATGGAGAATGGATTGGAGTAGGGAAAGATGCTGGGTGACCAGTAAGGAGGCCTTTGCAGTAATTTAGGTAAGAAGGAATAACAGTAGCTAACATTTGTATTTATATAGTCCTGTAAGGTTTCCAAAGAGGTGATGAGGGCCTGAATGAAGGTGATGGCTATGTGAGTAGAGAAAAGGGGATTAGAAATCAGTAAGAGATGTTGTGGAGGAAAAAATGGCAAGATTTGACAACTGATTTGATATGTGAGATTAGAGAAAATGAGGAGTTTGGGAGACTGGAAGAATGGTGATGCTTTTGACAGAAATAAGAAAGTGTGGAATAGGAATGGATTGGGTGGGAGGAGAGGAGATAATGAGTTCTGTATTGGATATATTGAATTTGAGATTCAGTTTGAAAAGTCCAACAGGGGACGTATGACTGAAACTCAGAGGAGAGACTGGGGCTGGATATAGAAATCTAGGAGTCATCTGCAGACAGATGATAATTAAATAAATGAAAGCAAATGAGGTCCCAGAGAGAAAGGAGAGGTGACCAGGATCAAGGCTTGTGGAACACCCATAATTAGGGAGTATGATATGAATGATGAGCCAGTAAAGGAGACTGAGGAGGAGAAGTCAGACAGGAAGAGAACCATTGTCTTAAAAGGTTGGAGAGAGTAGCCAGGGGAAGAGAGTAGTCAGCAGAGAGATCAAGAATGATGAAGAGTCGGACAGGACCTTCCAATTTGGACAGTAAGTGATCATTGTTGACTTTGGAGGGAATAGTTTCAATGGAGTGATGAAGAAATTAAAGCAAGGACCTTACTTTGTCTCAGAGTTTGACTGAATAAAGGAGAGATATAGGGTGAGAATTTGAGGGGATAGTAGAGTTCAGTCAAGATTTTTTAAGGATAGAGAAGACTGAGGCATGTTTGAAGGCAGTAGGGAAAGAATTAGTAGATAAGGAGAGCCTGAAAATTAGAGCTTGTGGAGAGAAGAGGAAGTTTAGAATAATTTCTATGGAGAATGAGATAAAGAATGAACTAGGGAAAGGGTAATAGGATTGATTGAATTTCTTTTTTCTTTTAAACCCTTCTGTCTTGGAGTCAATATGACTCCAAGGCAAAAGAATGGTAAGGGCTAGGCAATGGGAATTAAATGACTTGCCCATGGTCACACAGCTGGGAAGTGTCTGAGGTCAGATTTGAACCCAGGACCTCCTGTCTCTAGGCCTGGCTCTCAATCCACTGAGCTACCCGGCTGTCCCCAGGATTGATTGAATTTCATGAAGGCACTACTGAGATTTGGTAACCAAATTTGAAGTTGACCCAGTCCTTAGCTCTGTTTGTCAGTCTGTGAGTAGAAGCATAGTTACACAGGATGAGGAGCCATGAATGATGATCTATACTGTTGGAGGAAATTCCCCACATTGATGAGATCATAGATCCATCAGTGTATCAAAATATCATTGTTTTTCCCCTAGCTAGACTGTAGGCACCCTGAAGGTGAGAGACTGTGTGCCTCACTATACCCATCCCAGCACTGAGCCTAGTACTTCTCATAAAGAAGGTGCCTATTAAATGTTTGTTGAAATTTTGAATGGAACTTTAGTTTACCTATTTAGCTTAACTATTGTCAATGCATGTCCCCAACTGGTTTACAGTTGGTCTGTGCTGATAACTGTGGATGGGAGAGCAGGAGATGGTCCTGGGTGATAGCTTCAGGCTGTTTTGGTAGAGGGGATGTGTCTATCTTTGGGGATGCTAGAAAGAAGAGAGAGAAGAGCCAGTCCTCATGCTCCACCCCCAGCAGCGGGTGGTGGCGGCTATGTTTAGTTGTTCCCCAAACTGTGTGGGGGCTGTTGGATCATAGCGGAGGTGGTCACAGTTCCACCAGAAGTTGATTCTGCAAAGGGGAACAGCAGCCGGATGGCATGGTGGCTCTGCTGAGAGGTCCCTTCCTTAGTGCAAATACCTGCTCAGTTCTTCTGCCCTCCTGTGGGTATGTTATCCAGACCTTAGCCTCACCACTTCCTCCTCTGATAGCCAGCTTCAGCAGTGAGTGACTCATTGAATCATAGTCTATCAACTTGAAAGCTCCTTAGAACATAGACTATCGGAGCTGGAAGGGACCTTAGACCATATTAAATAGAATGTCAGAGCTGGAAGGGATCAAAGAAGATAACACAGAATATCAAGTAAAACTAGATTCTAGACAGGTCACCTAGTGTTCATGGGATCTTTCATTTTACAGAGGAAGGAGCTGAGACTGAGAGAAGGCCCACTGAGTTAGTAGCAGAGCCAGGACCCAGAACTCAGATCTCCCTGCTATTAACTTGATGCTTTCTAAAGGGGGAAAAAGGACCCTAAGGAATTCTAATAGTTAAGTGTCTGGAGGAATACAGTAAACTTACTTTGGGAATTTGGCTTGGGCCAGACCCATGTGCTATTTGGCCCATATGGATACTTTCTCTGTGCATTGTTTCTTATCCCTTGGACCCATTCCTGGTACTGCATTCACACCTACATCCTTTCTTATCCTCAGGCTCATACTAGAGATATTGTTTTAGTTTTTATGGTCTCCTGTGTAGGGAACTGGGTCAGGAGGCAGGAGATCTTGGCATGGATTTCCATTTTGTCATTGTGGGGCAGCTCAGTTAGCTTTCCTGCTGTTATGCTTGGGTTAAATCATACTTGTCATTTTAGTACCTCCAGGGAATATAGGGAGGATTCATTTGAATATCTTGGGGTGGATTATTGGACTGAAGTCTGGTTTTGGAGCCAGAAGCTGGGCTCAGGGGCTGGCCTCCTCCCTCACTAGTCATGGCATTCGCGGGCCTGGCCTTGGCCCTTTTTCTCAGCTGCTGTTTCCTTCTCTGTACTGGGCGAATATTAATTTGGGTTCTATGGGGTAGATTATGGGCCTTTTCTCGTCTCTTTGGTTATTTATTTTCTAATATATGTATCTGGGTTAATGTTACATTTTCGACTTGATTTTAGAAAATGGGTTAATTAGGGTCAGGAACTATGGCCATACCTTTTGCCTTTTCTAAGACACAATGGAGTTGAGTATTTGGTATGTATTTAAAATTTTTTAAATTTCTTTTTTTTTTAAAAATAAAACCCTTACCTTCTGTCTTGGAATCAATATTGTGTATTGATTCCAAGGCAGAAGAGTGGTAAGAATTAGGCTATGGGGGTTAAATGACTTGCTCAGAGTCACACAGCTAGGAAGTATCTGAGGCCAGGTTTTAACCTAGCACCTCCTATTTATGGGCCTGGCCCATTGAGCCACCTAGCTGCCCCCAGATTTAAAAATTTCTACAAAAACTCTTTACCTTCTGTTTTAGTATCAATTCTAAGACAGAAAAACAGCAAGGGCTAGGCAGTAGGGGTTAAGTGACTTGCCCTGGGTCACATGGGTAGGAAGTATCTGAGGCCAAATTTGAACTTGAGTCCTCCTGATTCTAGGCCTGGCACTCTATCCACTGTGCTACCTAGCTGCCCCAGATTTGGTACATATTAACTGAGTTACAAAATGGTGGGATGGAAATAAAGGTTGATGGTCAGTTGAGGACATAAAATTTCTAGTCGTATCTCTGCCCCCAACTCTGACATTTCATAAATCATTTCCTTTCTCTATAGTTCAGGTCAACTCATTCAGTTCAATTGCTTCAATTAGACAAATACTAAGTATCTCCCAAGTGGAAAGCAATTTGCCAGGCTCCCAGGAAACAAAGATGATAAAGATATCCATAAGAAGCTGGTTTCCCTCATCTGTGAAATGGGCAGTGTGTCCTTACCCCCATTCTGGGAATCAGACTCACCCTTGCCTATCTCAATGTCACCTCCTCTATGAAGCCTTACCTAGTTCTTCTCTCTGTTCTCTCCCCAACAACTTCTTACTCCTAACCACTATAAACAAACAAAATCCTTGTATTTTGTGTATCTCTTTGTAGTTCTCATGTATTTAATTATGTTCACTTTTGCATTAAGGTTTTTTGTGTGTGTGTGTGTGTGTGTGTGTGTGTGTGTGTGTGTGTGTATTATATTGTCTCTATTAGACTAAAGGCAAGGGCTATGTCTTTATATTTTCCTCTTGGAGCCCATTAGATGGATGTTCTGTAGTGGGGCTCAGTAACATGTTCATTGTAGCATAGAGTTCTGTACATAGTAATGGCTTAATGTATATTTGTTGAATTGAATTAAATCGAATTGAACTAGATGATTCCTTGAAGTCCTTTTAACTCCCAAATCTGTGACTCGATGTGTGGTGACAATACTGAAGCCTTAATATTTATTGAATGTCAATAATGGTCATCCCAACTGCCATCCTCTTTGGCTGGCGAAGCTCTCCCAAATGGGGATATTGTTTTCCTTCCTGAATAGCCCTGCAAAAAGAAACACCAGCTTAGAGGTGCTTCCTAACTTACAGAAAGGGCAGGCCTACATTTGAACTTTCTTGACTTCAAGTGCTTTGAATAGTAGCTCTCATCTATCTAGCATTTTACGAAGTCCCAGACAAGAACCAGCATCACTGTTTTTTAGGATAAGGAAATGGAGGCTTGAGGAAGTAAAATTACTTGTCCAAGGTCAAACAGAGTTAATAGAAGAATCCAGGCTCGAAGCCAGAATCACTGGCTCCAAGGCCAGTGCCATCTCTTCTGTGTTCTGTCTCTTATTTGAAGATAATTGGAATCCAAGCATTTAGTATGTCTGATCCTAGAATGCCACATTAGGGAGATTCGATTTCCACTGGGTAACTCAGTCTTTATTTCCTTTCCCTTCGTTAAATCTTTTTTTTTTTTTTTTTTTAATGCTGCACTTCCTTAGCTTATCTTTTTCTGTTTCTATCAGGTTTGGTTTTGAAAAATCAAGTACTGAGGATGTTGGGTACCAAGCCAAACTGGAGCAGCTTGGGAGAGAGGGTTTGTTGCATCATGGTCTACTCTTGCTCCTTTGCTCGTGAACACAATCCCAGAAAAGGCACTGCTGTTGTTCACACAGTTCCCTGTGCCCAGAAAGCCCTCTTTTCTCTTCTTTCCTCTCCTCACCCATATCCACCTGTTGAATTCCTACCCATCATCCTTCAAGGCCTTGCTCTAATGCCACACACTCTAAGAAACTTTCCTAGATGCCCCTAGATAGAAATAATCTGTTCTTCCTTGGGTTTGGCAACAATGGACTTCCCTAATTATTTTGCCCATTTCCAATTCATAGTTCTTGTATAAAGATCTCATGTTTATGTATATATTGCATTTCTGTTGCTATGCCAGAAGAGACGTGAGGTCAAGAACTGTGAGGTGCTGTTGATG
Source organism: Gracilinanus agilis (assembly GCF_016433145.1). Taxonomy (NCBI): domain Eukaryota; kingdom Metazoa; phylum Chordata; class Mammalia; order Didelphimorphia; family Didelphidae; genus Gracilinanus; species Gracilinanus agilis. Next base: position 731,936,193 of record NC_058130.1, on the reverse strand, counting down.
GTAATTAGATTTTTGAACATGAAAGGCAGAGATAGGATACAGTGTGCAGTCAGTGTAAATATGACTGCGGTTAACATATGGCATTTTGTGGTCAGGTAGGGGAGGTTTAGGTTTGCTTTTGGTGAGCCTGTGGATGGTGAGCTTACTGAAGAGAGTTTGCCATTTGATTTTAGAGCCCAAAGGAACCTTAAGACACAGGCATTTAGAGCTCAAGGAAGCTTTAGAACAAGCCTGTTAGAGCTGGAGAACTTAGAACGTAGAAATCTAAATGTAGGCCTTTCAAGGTTTAGCACTGGCCGGAATGTTGGGGAAGGTATGTTAGAAAGGGATTGAAATTTAGATTCAGAATACTTGGGTTTGAATTTTAGTTCTCTAGTATGCTGGCTCTGCAACTAGAGCCTGTTTTCCTGAGCTTGGATAACATGGGAAGATTTGCCCAATAGAACCTATGTCTGAGAGTTGTAACCTTTGAAGCAGCAGGTGGTTTTGCCCAGTAGTTAATGTGTGCTAGGTTATCATCTGTTTGGGACTTGACAAAATGATTTCCCTGGGCCTCAGTAGTACAATCAACAAAAGGGGAATTCAATTTCTTGTAACCTGTGTCTAGTTATGACAACAAGAAAAAAGCTGATCTAATTATGATCTAAAGTGCCTAAGGGCTGCAGGGAGAGATTCTGTGCAAATACCAAGTAGGAGGATTTGTGTTCCCCTGGTGGTCCAGTATTGTTCATAACCTGTTGTCAATTTGCTTCTGTCACACACTTTTGGTTTTGTTGAATTAAAAAGATCAACCCCCTAAGGGCTTGAGAGCAAATTGACAATTAATCACAGGTGATGGCAGCCAGAAGTACTTTGGGTCTGGTTGAGGTGTTGGGCTTTAGCCTGGGTGAAAGGAAATATTTCTGCCTATCTGGGAAACTAGCTCTTGGAGTCTGCAGTATCTGGTAAAAGCTTTGGGTGAAGCTGGGTATGTGAAGTATCAATCAGTATTTTTGAGCACACACTGGTGTCAGGGGTTCCTGAATGTGAATGGCTGCAAGCCCTGATGAGAGTAGATTTTTTAAAGAGCCAGTGATTCTGGGGGAGCTAGGCAGCACAGTGGATAGAGTGCCAAATCTAGAGTTGGGAGGTCCTGGGTTCAAATGTGATCTCAGATCTTCTTAGTTGTGTGATCCTGGGCAAGTCACTTAACCCCCATTATCCAGTCCTTGCCACTCTTCTGTCTTGGAATTGATACTTGATATCTTATTGAACTCTTAAGTTAGAAGGTTAGGATTTTTAAAAAAAGCCAGTGATGCTTGTTCTGTTCTCCTGTGGTAGTTTGGACTTGGTAAGAAGGATTCCAAGGGTGGAAAACAAGGTTTACAATGGAAATCTTGTTTCTTTTGCAGGAAATGGACAGATACCTCTTTTTCATATAAAGGCTGCCCCCAGCATACTAAGTGGAAGGAATCCAAAAAGTTCTTCTGGAAAGAACTTGGTTGTTTAGAACCTGAAAAGCATTTTTTTTATAGAAATAATAAGTCAACAACATAATTAGTTTATATAGTCCTCAGAGGTTGACAAAATACTCTGTGTGCCTTATCGACTTGGAGCTTAACAAGCAGGTTGGGAGACAGGTATGACTGCCCCCCTCTTACAGATGAAGAAACTGGGACTCAGACACTAACATGAAATGATAGGCTGGGCAGAGCTGAAACTTAAATCCAGGCCCACATTCTGCAGGTTGAGTTTCATTTCCATTAGGCTGAGGGATAGCCAGCTGTGGGCTGATTAAGAATGGCAAAAATTTGGAGCTAGAAGCATCCCTAGAGTTCAGTTAGTCTGAACCCTGCCTCAAACAGGAATTGACTCATGTTTGGCATCACTGCAGTATGGAGCCTCCTCTTGCACATCCCCAGAGATGGGGAACTCACTGCTTCATGAGGCTGACTGGTTTTAAACATCTCTAAATTTTTAGGATACCCTTCTTTGTGTTGAGAAAAAACTGTCTCCTTGTAATTTTCCACCCAGTGGTTCTAGTTCTTTCCTTTGGGGTTAAGCAGAACAAATCTAATAACTCTTCCCTATGACATTTGAAATAATTTCCCCTTAATCCTCTTCTCCAGTCTAAAAACAATCATTCATTCCTTCAACTCTCACCATCCTAGGTTTTGAGTTTTTATAATGTTCTTCTGATAGGCTTCCTCTGATTACCTGCTAGTTTGTCATTGTTCCACTCTGAAATACATTATAATAATTAGGCTTGATGTGACCTGAACAGGCCAGAACACGAAGGGGAATAATTAGCAGTGTTAGGTTTGAAATTAATATCTACCACATTCTTATTTTCTATAAAGTTTATTAATAATCACTTGAAGAAGACAAGATAGATAAGCATAGGTCTAAGTTTCTCACTCTAAGTCTGTCTGACCACGTGTAGCTCAGCCTTGCTGGATTCTCTGTCCGTCCTCCTTGCTTGCTCCTGGAAGTAGTGAGCCAAAAAGACCTAGGTGGGCTCCATCCAAACCCTTTTATCATGTAGAGAATGGGATGGAACAGGTCGGCAGTCAAGGAGTGGGAAGGGGATGAAATTCCCTCTGCACAGCAGCTAGGTGGCACATGAAAACATGGTAGTCATATAATAATAATAGCTTGCATTTATATAGTGCCAGCTATATGCTAGGTACTGTGCTAAACATTTTACAATTGCTACCTCATTTGATCCTCACAGCAGCTGTAGGTAGGTGCTGTTATTAGTCCTATTTTATAGTAGAGGCAGATAAAGGTTAAATGTCTTTCCAGGGTCATATAGCTAATAAGTGTCTATAGCTGAATTTAAACTCAGGTCTCCCTGACTCCAAGCCTAGCACCCTCTTTACTGCATCACCCAGCCACATTTAATAAATGCTTGTTGGTTGATTGATTCCTCATAATGAAATCATAGAGTACAAAATTTGAGAGTTGAAAGGAAACTTGGCTCTCTGGTCCAACCCATCCTGAATAGGAGTCCTTCTACAATATGCCTAGCCAGTAGTTATCGCACTTTGCTCAGAGGCCTTTGGGGAGGCTCAGCCACTGGCTCTCAAGGCATTTCATTTTTGGAGAACTCTCATTGTTAGAAAGTTTTCATCTTTCTCCTGGACTAGTGCATTATCCTGCTGGGGTCTGCCTGCCTCAGATCCCTCCCCATTCCAGTCCATCATCTGCTCAGCTACCAAAATGATCTTCCTTAAATGAGGGCTCAGAAAACCCTAGGAGCCCCCTCTTAACTCCACAGTCAAATCTCCAGAGCTTTTAAAGCCCTTCATAACCTGGCCTCTTCCTGTTTTCTCAGTTGACTCACACCTCACTACCTTCCTATTTCTGAGACAAGATCCTCCATCTTCAGATTAGTCCAAGCATTTTCTCTGGCTATCCCTCATGCCCGGAATGTTCTCCCTCTTCCTCTCCCTCTCTTGGCTTTCCTGGCTTCCTTCCAGTCTCAGTTAAATGCTTCCCAGGGGGTCTGCCTGCCTCAGATCCCTGCCCAGTTTTTGTTCTCAATCTTTAATGTTTTGACATTATTGAGTTTAAGGTATTGACTGTGCATCTACTTTTTAATGTCCAATAGATAGTTGGAGATTTGAATCTGGAGGTGAGGAGAGAAGTGAGGCCTGAATAAGTAGATCTGAGGATTATTATCATAGAGATAATTAAATCCAAGGGAGCTACTGAGATCACCTAGTAAAATGGTCTAGGGCAGTGATGGTCAAACTATGGCTGGTGGGCCAGATGCGGCCCCCTGAAATGTTCTATCCCTCCCTGAGACCTTATTCCTAATCTGACGAATATAATGAGTAGGATATAATACAATGAAACTTTTAAAGAGTTGCCTTAGAAACAGACTGACAGATGAACATTTCCTTTCCTTTGGCCCCTCTTTAAAAAGTTTGCCCATGTTATATTCATAATCTGGGAAATGATGGATGCCACCTTGAATGACAGGGAAGGCAGTTGGAAGACACGGAATGTTCCCAGGTGCCGTGAGCTAGGGGCAAATGATGGTTGGCCTGAGAGTATAAATACCCCTGACAGCCACTTGGAGGGGTCTCTCGAGGTCTCTCTGGGCTCTGGAGGTCTCTGGACAGGAGTCTCTGGATGGGGAAAAATCTCAGAGTGGGTGGTGAAGGGAGGCAGGGAGGTCTATGAAGAAGAGGGTAGGAATAGATCTAAATATTTCCAGAAAGACTGTGAGAGCTAGTGCATCACCAAACACTGGTATTGAGAAAGCTGAGAGAATAAGATCACCAACACAGCTGCATCAATAGCATTCCCTATTCTCTGGCTTGGCTGTGGCCAGGCTGGGCCAGAGGTAGTGGAGAGAATAAAGCTCCAGCTTCTACTAGATCAATAGCCTCCAGTCCTGATTGTCAGCTAGTTATAGATAATAGATTGATAGGGTCTCCAGTTCCCATTCCTTGTCCTGTTTACCCTTTCCCTGATTATAGATAAAGAGAGTTTAACAAGTACCTTCCTGAGTGGTCTTTACATATGTGTGTGTGTGTGTGTGTGTGTGTGTGTGTGTGTGTGTGTACACACACCAAACGTAATCCAGGGAAAATCAAAGCCCTATATTAATCTATCCAACCCCAGGTTGGACCTAAAAAGGTTACCCATCCATGTAACCTCTTGGCAACTGTTAGAGAAAAGGGGAAATTATAACAACTATCAATGGTGATTGGAGTTGGTGTTCCCCACCATCTGCAGCTAGGGAGAATACAGATAGATAAATTTAACATCATTGTATATCTATATCTCCTTAGGACCCCCCCCCCCTTTTGTTTATAACACCCATCACTGGTCTAGAGGGAGAAGAGAAGAGTGACTAGAACAGATCCCCGAGGCACACTCATGGTTAGTGAATTTGACCTGAATGAAGGAAGCAAAGGAAACTGAGAAGGAATGATAAGAAAGGAGGAGAACAAGGATAGAGCAGGACCACAACTCCCAAGAGATGAGTATCAAGAAGAAGGTGAAGGACAGTGTCAGAGGCTGCTGAGACTTTAAGACTGAGAAAAGACCATTGGATTTAACAATTAAGAGATCATTGGTAACTTCAAAGAAATCAATGTTGGCAGAATGATGAGGTCAGAAGCCATATTATATGGGGCCAAGTGAGAGGAAAGACACTGTTTTGTGATCTGCTCCAGTTTCATTGAGCAGCCAGTGAGTAGGAGCAAATGTAGGGAATCGTGGGGGTGAACCAAGGCTAGGGCTTGTTGGGACAAGATCTTCAATAGAGTAAAAGGGCAGAGGATGCCAAAGTAAAGGACAGTATAGAATTGAACTGATTCATCCAGGGGTTGAGATAGGGAGAGGAGGAGTGACCCGTACAAAGTGACAGCCTGGGTAAGAACCAAAGGATTGAGGAAGTGGAGGTCATGGTGAGGAGGAAGAATAGGGTTTGTGGTTGCAATAGTAGATGGAGAAGTGATTTCAGAGTTCATGGGCTTGGAAGTTGTGCATTAGTGTGTGATGGCAAGATCGAGTGTATGGCCAACCCTGTGTGTAGCTGACATGGAATGGAGGAGCAGGGCATGGGAAATTAGTTATAATGCTGAGGCTGGTTGCTTAGGGTGTTTGAGAGCATATTAGTATGTATGTTAAAGTTCCCTACTATGAGAAGGACAAGTATTCTAACTTCATCCCAGTCCAGTGAGTTTGGGGAATGAGTGAAAGTGCTACCAGTGCTGGAAAAGGAGTCTTGGAAAGCTTTATCATTAGCAGGGCCTGGATCTGAGAGCCAGAAGTCTTACCCTGGCATTCAGGGCTGCTTGCTTCACTTTATTTCATGTAATGCTCCCCTTTTTACTCTCCTTGTGTCAGACAACTTCATTGTTCCTTGGGCTTATCTTACTTTCTTATGTGTGTTTGTGCCGGACCTCTGCCTAGGTAGAGTCTCCTTTTTCCTGGCTCTGTTGAAATCCTTTCTTCCTTTCCTTCTAGATGCATTCAGATCCCTTCCACCTCCTCCCTGGTGTCTTCTCCAATTCCTCCTAGCTGGAAAGTATCTGTCTCTCCTCAAATTTCTCATTGTATTTTGTTTGGATTTCTTCTTCACACTTATTATTTAATTTAGAGACTTGTATTTGTTGATAAAACTGCCAGAATATAGGGCTCTCTGCACATAATATGTACTTAATATGTTTGTTTAATAGAATTAATGAATTTCACCTCCCCCCATAAACACTTTCTTAGTTTTACCATCTTCACATGTTAACTTGGCATTGAGGAAGGAACTAGTCCTCTGAGGTTAGAGTTATTGTTATAATTATTAATAGTCATTAATAATAGTATTTATATGGAGTTTTCAAGTTTGCAAAACACTTTAAAAATATTCTCATTTGATCCCCACAACAGCACTGAGACATAAGGTGCTATTATTAGCCCCATTTTATGGATGAGAAAATTTCAGCTGAGAAGGTTAAATGACTTGCCCAAGGTCACACAACAAGTAAGTATCTGAGGCAGGATTTGACTCTAGGGCTTCCCAACACCCATTCTATCTGCTATGCCACCCAGCTAGAGAAGGGCAGGCAAGACTATGGAGGAGTCTGTGGGAGTTCACCAAGCTTAGTTGCTATTGCTAGAAGGAATTCTAAGTGGAGTTAGCTAGGTGGCCTATTGGATAGAGAGCCAGGCCTAGAGACAGGAGGTCTGGGGTTCGAATGTGGCCTCAGACACATCCTTACTGTGTGACCCTAGGTAAGTCACTTAATCCCAGTTGCCTAGCTCTTATTGCTCTTCTGCCATGGATTGATTGATTGCTGATTGATTCTAAGACAGAAGGTAAAGGCTTAAAAAAAAAGTGTAAGAAGAAGAAGAAGTTCTAAGAAGACTTCCTTAACTGCAGACTTGTTGGAGACAGAAATGTTGGTTGGCATGATCCTAGTCTTTCTTGTTCTATTGGGTGTAGTGGTGCTCTGGGTTCCTCGTGGTAAATGTAAGAAAGTTGGATGGAAAGCCACTATGTCAGTAATATTTTCACTAATGGAAAGGTTTTAATGCTGAAATGCTTCACCTACTTCTAGAAATATTCCTCTCCCCACGCTCTCTGCTGGGGACATCAGCTGTCAGCATGGGGAAAAAAGCCTTAGAATTGAAAGGCCATGATAGCTTGGTGATATGCTTCCTGGTTGTGAGACAGCTTGTTTGTTCTGTGCCACAGTGTATGTGGCATTGACTGAGAGTTGAAGAATTTGCTCCATTTCATGACTGTCAGAACCATATTGAACTCCTCTCCCTCCCAGCTCTTGTCAGACATTCAGTGCTCATTTTATAGAATCTCTCCCAGCTCTGGCATCCATTCTGAGACCTCTGTAACTCTGATCTTCATGGATTTTAAGGGCCCTTCTAGTCCTGACCTTTAATTTCTAAGGCCCCTTCCAGCTCTGATGCTCTTTCTATGTGTGCATTTCAAAGGTTTCTCTCAGATCTGTCATTCTGTTTCATGATCAAATGAGATTGTGTATATACACACACAGAGTATATGCATACATATATAAAAAATTACTTTGCTGTTTAGTTGAATTGAACTTTAAAGCATTATGTAGATATCAGCTATGATGCTGGTGATGTCTCTTTTTGCCCCAACTTTCTCTGTTCTGTATTTCTAAGGCCCTTCACAGCTTTAATATTTTGTGTTCTAAGATTCCTTCCAATTCTGACATTCTGTGTTCTAAGGACCCTTCTGGCTTTGATATTGTCCCATATTCTAAGATATTCTTTCAGCTCAAACATTAAGTAAAGTCATGAAAAGCATAATTTTAAGCATGAGCTTTGAATGTGAAGAGCAGGTGACAATTTGGGGGCCAAGCCTGCTGTCTCAGTGACACTAGAAGACAGTACATCATGTGAAGAATTTGGAGAGGTGTGTCTCAGTATACATCGGGCTTCACTTGGACTAAGGTTTTCTTTGCTGTTTTGTTTTTTAAAAAGCCAGTGTTAGTAGGTTTGTCACCTGGAGGACTGGGGTGGGGGGTGTTGCTCTAGGAGCACAGGTTGCACCCAAGTCAGCCAAGGAGCAGCTTCCATGATTATGAAACATTTTTAATGTTGTTATATAACAGAATCGTCATTCTGTATCTAAAAATAACAAAATGGAGCATAAAAGCTATTTTGGTCTTGTTTAATGAGGGCATCTCCACTTTTGTTTCATCTTTCCTTAGGCACTTCCATCTTAAGAGCAAGACAGGGTAGAAAGAGCAGGTATTTGAAAGCCATATGTCATCCTAGAATGCAAGAAAGACTTGGTGTCATTGAGCTTCATTTAAAAACTCATTTATTTGATTTAGCCAAAAGTACCTCCTGGTCTGTGGTTCTAGAGCACTTTGCATTATCCTAGACTGGCAAGCTGGCCCCACCTCTAGGTACCCAGAAGTTCTATAACTCCTGAAGTCCATTTTGAGGTTCTCCATTTCATTATTAGTGGGCAATCATTTTCCAGTTTGGTTGGCCACCTGTCAGAAACAAAGGCTGACATTTGCAAGACTGGCACTGGATCTGTGTGTGTTCCAAACACCGCACAAATCAGGTTTGGTTTGTATTGGAGGCTGGCTTCATGCCCAGGGCTAGAGCAGCAGGCTAAGGATCAGTCCTTATTTAAAGGGGCTGGTTTGGTTTTGCTCTGTTTTGTGTTATTCAATTGTGACTAAGTTTAAAATTAAACTTTAAATCATTTGTTCCTTTTTCCTACTAAAAACATTAGCAATGTGGTTAAACAGTAGAAAAAAACAATCTGTGGATTTAATGGCAGCATTTTTGAAAAAAGATGAAAAGATTTGATTTTGCGAATTTAAGGTATATAGGAAGAATGATGTTTCTGTTTATAGATGATATCGTCACCAAGATTCCTAGTCATTTAAAAGTGTTCAGCCTTACTGGCCACTCCAGAAAAACCAAGTGGATAAAGAATTCCTGTTGTCTGGACTATGACAGGCATTTGGCTAGAAGTATCAACATGTAGCCAGTGATTACACTTTGCACATTGTTAGCAATAGAGAAGCTTGGGGATGTTATAGTCACGATACCGTTTAAAAAATGCCCTAGGAGCAACAATAGAATCATGATTTTTATACTTGGAAGTAGGAAGTTGAGGTCACAGATATAGCAAGTGGCAGAATTGAGCATCTGCCTCCAAATCCGGCACTTTCCCCTATCCTGCCAGACTGGGCCTCAGCGGGTAGGCAGGAAGTCTTGAGTTCAAATCCTGCCTCAAACACTTATTAGCTATATGACCTTGGCGAAGTGATCATTTAATTTCTGCCTGCCTTAGTTTCCTTATTTTTAACATGGGAATAATAATATCACCTGTCTCTCATTATTATTGTATGGATAGAGTGAGATAATACTTGTAAAGCACTTTGAAATAAATGATAGCTATTATTATTGTTGTTGTTGTTTTCATGGTTATTATTATTATATGCCACATCTAGAAGGGACCTCATGAGAATGTGGAATTTCAGAGTTGGAAGGGACCTTCGAGATCCCCTGATCAAGCCTCCTAATTTTACTGATGAAGAAAGGGAGACCCAGGAAGGAGAAAGGATTTTGCTTGACATCACTATAGATTGAGTGTGTGGCTGTGGCTCCCTCTGCCACACTTCACTACCTCTCCAGTGGAGAAATTCTTATCAGAAATATGACATCCCTACACATTTAAAAGTCTTATTCACATCCTGTAGATCATGATGTGATGATACCAATGAAAGCAGTGAAGTCTGGTTTACACAGCACTGTGCTTGCTGTGGGAATGTGGCATTTTGTTGCAGATGCTTAAAAGGTTTTACTTCAGTTTCATCCTGTTTCTCTTTTAAGTTCACCTGCACCAGATCAGTGCTTCAGTGTTTAGACTATAAGCAAAATATTCCCAGTCAAAGAGCCAGTGAAATAAATCTGTTTCTGTTTAGTTGCTTAATGTATAAAGGATGGAGATCTAGGTAAAAAAAAGATCAGTGTAGAACTGCAACCAGGAAGTGGCCTGGAATTCCATTTCTATGGGGCAGTTGGGAAGAACCAAAAGACATCAAATAGACTGATAAATATTTAACTCAGAAGCCATTGATTAAATGCCCATTAGTTTTTGTGTTGAAGGGTGGGTACTCCTTAACTTCCCAACTCTCCATACCATTTGAAAAAAATTTAACCTTTTTTTTTTGTGAACCAAAAATGGTGGTTCCATTTAAAATAAAATTTGAGTGTAGACCAGTTATTGTCAGATTGAAATAAAATTGAAGGGGCAGGTAGATAGCTCAGTGGATAGAGAACCAGACCTGGGTTTGGGAGGACCTGGGTTCAAATGTGGCCTCAGACATTTCCTAGGTGTCTTCCCTGGGCAAGTCACAACTCCAGATGCCTAGCCCATACCTTTCTTCTGCGTTGGAACCAATTCTAAGACAGAAGATAAAGGTTAAAAAAAATTTAACTTAGAAAACCACAAATTAACATTGTTATATTGTATTTTTATTTTGTTAAAAATTCCCCAAATACATTTTAGTGGTTTTGCTAGCCATCAATGGGTGGGGATCTGCATTGGTAGAAGGCATTTCCTCTTCAGGGAGTTCAACTATCAATGAAATCACAGTTACAGACCATCCTTATCTCAGTCACCATCCCTAAATCTTAATGGCTGTGGTGGAAGGGAGGAGTGGGCAGGGGACCAGATCTCTGCTTTCACTTTCTTCACCTTTATGTATTTGTGGAGTTGTCATGTGGAATGAGAATTAATCTTCTTGGTTTCAGGACAGAACTTCTCCAGATGGGTGGAAGTTACAAGAAGGCAGTTTTAGAGCCTGGAGAGCTTCCTAACCCTCAGCCTTGTGGCGTGATGGAAGGCAAAGCAGCACATTCTCCTTCCTTTGGAGAGCTTAAGCAGTGTCTGGATGACTGACTGCATTTCTTTTCAGGCATTTTGAAGATGGGGTTTTGACATTGTGACCTTAGAGAGAACCTCTGATTCTATGAACACAGGAAAGCAGCCTGATTTGTAGCATCCTAAGATCATAAATCAGGGCTAGAAGGGAACTTGGAGAGGCTTTGAGGCAGATGAAGAACCTGAAATCTAGACATTGAGTGACTTGCCTAAGGCTACACTGCTAGTAAGGGAAAGAGCTTAGGTTTGAACTCAGGTGCTCAGATCCCAGCTCCAGTGTGCTTTCCACTGTACCAGAGGCAGGTTGGAAACATTGTGGATTAAATTCATGAAGTCATGGTCTAACAGGCCACTGGCATTTTGATAGTAGTTTACAGTTTATAAATTTTTTTTACAGCTTATAAAATGCTTTTTATCACAAAAACTATGAACTAATTTGTATATAAGTAGTATTACCCTGAAGACTGAAGGGATTATTGAAACTGGGGCTGGAATCCAAGTCCCCATGGTTGTTGTTAGAGCTGGAAGGGATGGACCTTAGACATCATCCCTTTTATCCCCCTCTTAAGGGGGGAATCTAAAAAAGAGGAAACTTAGGCCTAGCAAAGGACAGGTAATTTCCCCCAAATCACAGAGTAATAAGGATAGAGTCAGTACTCAAATGCAAATTCTCCAATGTGAGGTCTAGCTTTGCCTTTGTCTTCTATTGTAGATTAGCTAAGTGGAATGGATCTTAGGGGGTCCTCTATTTCAGCCCCTTACCCAGATCTCCAACATCAAGCCTCTTGGCTTGAATGACAGGGAACTAATTTTTTCTGGAGGCAACCTTTTCTGTTGTGGGATAGATTCCTTATAGTGAATTGAAATGTTTCCCTTTAATTCCCTGAACTCACAAACCTTAGTAGTCTGTGGAAATCTGTTCTCTTGAGTTCAGGAAGAAGTCAGTATTGGAGAGGATTGGCATAGGCTTAAATGTAAAATTCTCCACTCACTTTCAAAAACTCAGCTTGGAAAGTATAACATCAGAGGAGTAGGAGACTAGGCAGCTGTTTGTGTGTAAAAGAACTCGAGGTTTTCATAGACTAGGTGAGATCAATGAGTTGTTAATGTAACTTGGCAGCCAGAAAAGTCAGTTTGATCTTATTCTTTGTGAACGCAAATGAACAAGAGAGGTCGGGTTCTGTTGTCCTCGGCCTTGGTCAGACCCCATTGGAAATATTGTTTGTTTTTGAGGCCCCCCTTTATGGAGGGACATTGACAAACCAGAGGGCTCAGGATTTGGGGGATGGGGAGAAGACCAGAAAACCTTCTGTAGGAAGGTCATTGAATTGAAGATGTTTAGCTTGGAGAAGGAAAGACTTGGAGGCATATTTTTCTGCTTTTAGAGTTTGAAGGGCACTCTTGTGGAACATAGAAGGGAGTTAGGACTTCATTCTCTTTGGTCCCCAGAAGTAGGGGCATTTGGTGGAAGTTTTAGGGACAGATTTTAATTGGCTGTGAGGAGACAATTTAAAAATCAAAGCAGGATCAAAGACCGTGGCCCACCAAAAGAGGTGGTAGTTTCCCCCTTACTGGAGGGCTTTCCATGGAGACCAGATGATTGCTTGTTGATGTTACAGAAGAGATTTCCTGTTAAGGTATAGATAGGGCTAGGCGCCCTTTCCTTCCAACTAGAAGGTTCCAGGATGCTGTGATAGCCTCAGGTCTTATGATCAGTACTTACCTTCATTTACTCACTTTTCAAAGTTTCCTCTAAGTAGCATATGGATGTCCAAAGAACTCTAAGGATTTAGGAACAAGTAGGTAGATTTGTGGGATTAGTGTGGAAATTTCGACACCACTACCTCTCAAAATACGGTGGTAGGAGTAGGTAATAGGAGTGGGGGAGTTGTACTATCTCTCTACAGCCCTGAAATAGCTGCCTTTAGTCCTGGCCAATGTCAACTGGCTCAGCAGGATTAAGGGAGCCTGTGAGCAATCATCGTGAAAAGCCTAGCCTGGGGGAAACTGGGGGACTGCGGGCTGCTGCTGTTGTGGCTGCTGCTGCTGTTGGGGCCTCAGGTAGACGAGAAATCTTCCAGAGGCTCAAAACACTTCTGTTCCGCCGCTCTGCATGGCCTGAAGGAGAGCTTGTCAGTTGCAGCAGAACACACCCTCTCCCTCTCCCTCCAGGGGAGGAGAATACCTCCACCCAGGCCATTTCTCAATCCGAGAGGCTCCAGTTAATAGGACTAGACCACTCATGGTCACTCTGGAAGCAGGACCGTTGGAGTTCATAAAACCAGCTCATGAGCATTCTTCATCTTTTCTTAGGTAGTCATTATTCCGACAAAGGAAAAGAACTAAATCTCAGAGGACTTTATTCTTTTTGAGTGGCGGCGTAAAGTACAATGGAAAAAGCCTTGGGCTCAAAATTAATTCTAATTTTGGTTCTAATCTTGGCCCCTTTACCTTCTAGTCTTTTGCCTGAGGTCAAGTTGTTTAGTGATCTATAAACTAGAGGTAATAATAGCTGCATTTGCCCACCTCCCTGAGCTGCTTGAGAAGCAAATATGATCATGATTATGAAAACAAGCTATAGGAGAACCTTCTCTTATATAGTAATAAAGAATAAAGAAGAAGAAAAAAAAAGCATAGCAAAACTAATCAATATGGTGAAAAAGTCTTAACATTACTTGTAGTAATCCATACTCATGGAGAAATTCATCTGCAAAGGAGTCCCAAAGGAAGATCTTATTTGGTGCCCACCTTGTTTACTATAGTTTCTCAGCATTCAGTTTAGATTATTTTGTTGTTCTTGCCATTTACATTGTTGTAGCTACCGTATATGTTGTTTTTCTGGTTCTGCTTATTTTATTTTGCAACAGTTTGCATAAAGTTTTCCCTGCTTCATTAAAATTAGAATTATTCATAATTTCTTATGAGTATATTTCATTGCATCGATATGCCACAATTTGTTTAGTCATTCTCTAAACAGTGGTTATCTACTTTGCATCTAGTTTATAGCCCAGCCACAAGTAATTAATATCTTTCCAGTTATCTAAATTATTTCTTTAAGGAATATTTTATAATCACATCCATACAGGTATTGAGTTTGCTTTGGTAGATTGAGTTCGAAATATTCATGCATTTTGTTGTTGTTTTAAATGACACTTTCATTTTTATTATCGCCTCCTGGATCTTGTTATTGCTATAAAAATGCAGCTGATTTTCATGGGTTTACTTTGTAGTCTGAAACTTGATGGAAGCTATAATTTTCTCAGTTTCTTTGTTGGTTCCGTAGGATTTTGAAGATAAATTATTATGCCATTAGCAAATAGAGATTTGTCTCTTTGCCTGTCTTTATATTTTTAATTTTTTCTCTTGTATTATTGCTATTGCTAGCAGTTTTAGAATTACACCAAGTACAGTAGAGAAAAGGGTGTACTTGCTTTACTCCTATATTTCTAGGAAAGCTTCTAGTAGTTCCCCATTGTATATAATGCTAGTTTTTTTGGGGGTTTAGATGGATATTTTATCATTTTAGAAAATAACTCTATTTGCTTTATGCTTTGTAAGGGTTTTAGCATAAATGAGTGTTGTATTTTTTTGAAGACTTTCTTCATTTATTGATAGTACTAGGCCCATTTTAAGAAGGACCCTAGTTCGAATCCAGCTTTAGACACTTAGTAATTTTATGATTCTGGGCAACTTGTTTAAACTCTATTTCTCTTAGTTTCTTTTTCTGTAAGATGGGAATAATAACAACACCAGTCTCCCAGGGTTGTTGTGAGGATCAAGTGAGATAGTATTTGTAAAGCACTTAGCATAGTGCATGGCACATAGTAAGTGCTATATTAATATTAGCTATTATTATTATGTGATTTTAGATTTTTTGTTTTTAACATAATTGATTATGTTAATTGTTCACTCATTATTCAGCCATCATTACAATCTGATTTAAATAAAACTTGATTATAGTGAAATATTTTTTTGACAAGTTGTAATTTTTTTTGCCAGTTTTATTTTTAAATTGTTTAATTGATACTCTTTAATGGCATTGGGGTTAGAGTTTTCATTCTTTAATTTATCCTTTCCAGGCATAGGTATTTAGAATAGTTCAGAAGAGTTCCTTTTTTTCCCCTCAGTTTTTGAGAACAATATGTGTAGCATAAATATTAATTATCCTTTAAAGATTTCACAGACTTCTCCTATAAATTCATCTGAACCCAGGTTTTTTTTTTCCCTTCTCCCTCTTTGACAGTTCTTTTACAGCTATTTCAGTTTTGTTTTCTGAGATTAGATTATTAAAGATCTATGGTATTCTGATATTTGGATCTTATATATTTTTGTAGATAATCTTGTTTCTTTTTAATTTACCATGTATATGATTGTGCATGTGAAATCTATATCAGATTGTTTGCTGTCTCAGAGAGTGGGAAGGAGGGAGAGAATTTGGAACTCCAAAACTTTAAAAACTAATGTTAAAAATTGTTTTTACATGTATTTGAGGGAAAAATATAGAACATAAAGAATAATAATTTACTATGTATATAGTAGGTTCTGATAATTCTTTTAATTTCTCCTCTGTTTGTTGTGATTTTTATCCTGTTCACTTGGTTTTTCTTTTTCAGTCAAGTAGCTAAGGATTTATTTATTTTGTTAATCTCTTAAAAAAAAAACAGGTCATTTTAAAAATCATTTTTATTATTACTTTGTTTCCAGTTTATCTGTCCTCTAATTTTAAAGATTTCCTTTCTTCTTATTTTGGGTTTATTTGTTGACTTTATACTTTTTAAAACTGTATATTCAATTAGTTTAATCCTCTCTTTTTCTATGTTCTTAATATATATTTTAGAGGCATAATTATTTTTTAGAATAGTTAGCTGCATCTTAGAAATTTTGGTATGTTGTCACCTCATTATTATTGCCTTACTTGAGTTATTAATTATTTCAGCATTTTTATTTGACCCACTTGTTATTTAGGATTCATTAAGTCTCTATTTAATAACAACAACAACAATTAGAATAGTTAACATTTACATAGTACTTTTTTTTTTTTAAACCCTTAACTTCTGTGTATTGGCTCATAGGTGGAAGAGTGGTAAGGGTGGGCAATGGGGGTCAAGTGACTTGCCCAGGATCACACAGCTGGGAAGTGTCTGAGGCCGGATTTGAACCTAGGACCTCCCATCTCTAGGCCTGGCTCTCAATCCACTGAGTTACCCAGCTGCCCCCCATTTACATAGTACTTTAAGGTATGCAGAGCACTTTACAAATATCTCATTTTATCTTTACTATAAGAAGTATTTGCTTTTTAATTTTTCTTCATTTTGCAGCAAAGAAAACTGAGATACAGAGAGATGAAGTGACTTGTCACATAGCTAGTGAGTCTGGCAGGATTTGAATTCAGATATTCTTGACTTTTAAGTACAGGACTCTTACCAGATGTACCACCTTTTTTTTTTTTTTTTTTCAATGGCATTATGGTCCATAGAAGAAATGTTTAGTATTTCTTCTTTTTAACATTTATTTGCAGTTTGTGCCCAAAGATATGGTCTATTTTGGGAAAGTACCATGGGTTTTAAGAGATATGCATATTCTTTAGAGATCCCATTCAGAAGTTTCCATAGAGCTTTAAAATTTTTAATTTTTTTAAATGAACAAAAATCTACTTTCTATTCATACTACCTCCTCCTCCCCACATTGGGAAAAAAGAAAAGAAAAACAGAAATCTTCTAACAAATATGCATAGTCAAACAAAATAAGTTCTCACATTTACTGTGTCCTAAAATCTGTGTCTCAATTTGTACCGAGTTCGGAAGATGGGTAGTGTGCTTCATCATCAGTCCTTGGGGATTGTTGTTGGTCAGTATTTTGACTAGTGTTCTTAAGTCTTTGAAGTTTGACATATTTGTAATAATAAAAATTTATATCAATACCAAAAATTTTGTTGTTATTCTACAAATTATCCTACTGGTTCTTTTAACTTCATTTTGTATCATTTCATTCAAGTCTTCTCAGGTCTTTTTGAAACTACCTCTTTCATCATTTCTTATAGCACAATAGTATTGCATTCCATTCATGTGCCAGAAATTGGTCATCTATTCATTCCTCACTTGATGGCTTACTTTCTCTCTGAGATTACATCTTATTTATCCTCTATATTTATTATATGTACACAATTATTTGCGTTTTGTCTTCCCCATTAGAATATGATCTCCTTGATGCCAGGAACTGTTTTTTGCCTTTCTTTTATCTCCATCCTTTAGCAAAGTTCCTGGTACATAGGAAGCACTTTCCGCTATGTCTTTTTGTAATTCAGTTAAATTTTTCTTTATGAATTTAGATGGTATGCCATTTGTACATATAGACTTAATAATAATATTGGTTCATTAGCAATGGTTTCTTTAAAACAAATTTCCGTGTTTCCTCTATTGATTTTATAAATTTTTATTTTTGCTTTGTCTGATAGCATGATTGTAGTTTCAACTATTAAAAATTTCATTTGCTATATAATAAATTTCAACATTTCATTTTGATTTGTTTTGTTTTGTTTTGCTTTTTTAAATGTATTTTTTTCAAGCAATGGTTATGAAGGGGTTGTTTCTTATCCACTCTTCAGTCCCTTTTGCTTTATATGATTAGTGGTATTTAAAGTTCTTATGGTGATAATAGCTAGCACTTAAATAGTATTTTAAAGTTTGCAAAGTGCTTTATGTATATTCTTATTTACTCATCACAATAACTCAGTTAAGTGCTATTATTATCCCCAGGATGAAACTGAGACTGAGAGAGGTGAAATGATTTCCCCAGGGTCAAGTTTGAGGCAAGATTTGAACTCAGGTTTTCCTTAATTTCAATTCATTGCTGTAGTCACAGTGTCGCCCAACTGTCTCAAAATTTATGAGTTAGATTTATGTTTTTATCTATTTGTGTCTCTAGTATAGTTTAGATTTAAAAAAAAATCTTCTTCCTCTGGTAAGTCAATTCTTTGTCCCTAAAATTAGTCATCCTTAAAGTACTTTGATGCAACCCTCTTCCCTTTCCCTTACTCTTTTTTTAAAATTATTAAACATTTATTAATATTCATTTTTAACCTGTTTACATACTTTATGCCCCTACTTTCCCCTTCACCCCCCCGCTCTCCTCCCACCCATGGCCGACGAACATTTCCACTGGTTGTAACATGTGTCCTTGTTTAGGGCCTATTTCCATATTGTTGATAGTTGCATTGGTGTGGTCGTTTCGAGTCTACATCCCCAATCATGTCCGCCTCAGCCCATGCATTCAAGCAATTGTTTATCTTCTGTGTTTCCTCTCCTGCAGATCTTCCTCTGAATGTGGGTAGCGTTCTTTACCATAAATCCCTCAGAGCTGTCTTGTGTCATTGCATTGCTGGTGGTACAGAAGTCCATTACATTCGATTTTAACACAGTATACCAGTCTCTGTGTACAATGTTCTTCTGGCTCTGCTCCTTTCACTCTGCATCAGTTCCTGGAGGTCTTTTCAGTTCACATGGAATTCCTCCAGTTTATTATTCCTTAGAGCACAGCAGTATTCCATCACCAGCATATACCACAATTTGTTCAGCCATTCCCCAATTGAAGGACATACCCTCCCTTTCCAGTTCTTTACCACCACAAAAAGCGCAGCTATAAATATTTTTGTACAAGTCTGTTTATCTATGATCTCTTTGGGGTACAAATCCAACAATGGTATGGCTGGATCAAAGGGCAGGCATTCTTTTATAGCCCTTTGAGCATAGTTCCAAATTGCCATCCAGAATGGTTGGATCAGTTCACAACTCCACCAGCAATGAATGCATTAATGTCCCAATTTTGCCTTCCCTTACTCTTAATTCCCATTTGTTATCTATTATTCCTTCTAATTTGGGAATTTACATAAATTATTGATTTTTTCTTTAAAAAAATCATTTGTCCAGGTAGCTAGGCTCAGGTTCAAATGTGACCTCAGACACTTTCTAATTGCACACCCTGGGCAAGTCACTTAACCCTCATTGACTAGCCCTTGCCACTCTTCTGCCTTGGGACCAATACAAAGTATCAATTCTAAGATGGAAGGTGTAAGGGTTTTTAAATATAAAAAATTAAAAAAGTAATTTTAAAAACTATTTCTTCCTTTCATTTTCCTCTCTAAGTCAAGTGGTTAGTCCACATAGCTCATCTCTTTCCTTTCAACTGGTTTTTGTTTGTTTGTTTTTGCTAAATATATTTCTGTGCTTTTTCCTAAAATTTTCTTTTTCTTCAGCAATTCAATAATTAATTAATGAAGAAAATTTATTCTCCTATTTGTAGCCTCTATTCTTATTTATTCCTTCATTTATTCCCTCATTCCCCCAGTTTCAATCTCCTATCACCTCTTTCATGTTCTTATAGTCCCTCTTCTTTTTTAAAGTCAAATTTTATTTTTTAATTAGTGAAAATCTGCCTTCTCTCCTATCTTCCTCCCCCACTCCCCATTGAGAAAGAAAGAAAAACAAAATCCCTGTTACAAGTATGAATAGTCAAGCAAAAATTTCTGCATTTGTTGTGTTAATCTGCTACCTGAGTCCATTACTTCTGTCAGTAGTTGGTGACATCCTCCAAAACCATTGCTTGTCATTGCATTAACGAGAGTTACTAGAATTACTACAATTTTCAAAGTTGTTTGCTTTTATTTTTTGTTGTTATCGTATACATTTTTCTCCTACTTCTGCTTCTTTACTCTGTATCAGTTCATATAAATTTTCCCAGGTTTCTTTAAAGTCAAGCCCTTCATTATTTCCTACAGAAATATAGTATTCTATCACATTTGTGTATCATAACTGTTCAGCCATTCTCCACCTGATGGGTACCCTCCAAGTTCCAATTCTTTAACACTATAAAAAGAGATAATTTTTTTACATCAGGATCCTTTTCTTTCTTTGATCTCCTTGGAGTTTGGACCTAGTAATGATATTGCTAGGTCAAAGAATAGGCCCAGTTTAAAAGCTTCTTGGTTATTTGAGTTGCTTTCCAGATCTGTGGAAGCAGTTCAGTCTACCTGTGATGAGTTAATGTATAATAGAGTTCTGTGTAGTAATATTAATTTGTGGTTTTCTAAGTCAGTATTTATTTAGTGCCAGGCATCTGTTTCTATTTGAGTTCGACACCACTGATTTAGAGCATTTTTTCATTTCTTTAGTTTTCTTCCTCTGAATACTGCCTATTCATAGCCTTTGACCATTTATCTGTTGGGGAATGGCTCTTACTCGTTTTTTAAATTAAACACAAATTTAGTATCATGTAAAACACCCTATCATATTGGTCATTTCTGTAAGAGCACACTCATACAAAACCAAAACCCCCAAATAAAACTGTAAATACACCGATGTGAAAGATAGTATGCTTTGATCCACATCCAACTCCAACAGTAATGCCCCATCATGCCTTTCAGAATTGTCTCAAATTATTTCATTGTTGAGAGTAGTCAAGTTTTCACAGTTGACCTCATACAATATTGCTGTTACTATGTACAATGTTCTCCCAGTTTTGGTTATTTTGCTTTGCATTAGTTCATACAGATTTTTTCCAGCTTTTTCTGAAATCATTTTGCTTATCATTTCTTATAGCACAATAGTATTCCATCACTAACATTGCTGTAGTTTGTTTAGCCATTCCCCAGTTTATGGACATTCTCTCAATTTCTAATTCTTTGCCATTTCAAAAAGAGCTTCCATAAATATTTTTGTACAAGTAGTTCATTTCTCATTTTTTGGATTTGTTTGAGATGCAGACCCAGTAATTGTATTACAGAATCAAAGGGTATGCAGTTTTATAGCCCTTTGGGCATAATTCCAAATTGCCTTCTAGAATGGTTAGACTGGTTCACAGTTCCACCAACAATGTGTTTCAATTTTGCCATATCTCCTCCAACATTTATCACTTTACTGTCATATTGGCCATTATGAAAGGTGGGAGGTGCTGCCTCAGCATTATTTTAATTTGCATTTCTATAATCAAGAGTGATTTAGAATAATTTTTCATATGAATATAGATGGCATTGATCTCTTCATCTGAAAATTGCTTATTCATGTCTTTTGACTATTTGTCAATTGGGGAATGGCTTGTATTCTTATACATTTGATTTAGTTCTCTATAAATTTGAGAAATTAGGTCTTTATCAGAGAAATTTGTTGTAAAAGTTTTTCCCCAGTTTTTTTCCTTTCTAATCTTGGTTACATTAGTTTTATTTGTACAAAAGTCATTTAATTTAATGTAATCAAAATTATTCATTTAACATCTTATAATGCCCTCTCATTTGGGCATAAATTCTTCCCTTTTCCAAAGACATGCCAGATAAACTATTTTATATTTTCCTAATTTAGTTATCTATCTAAATCATATATCTAAGTCATATTATCCATTTTGACCATATCTTAATAGAGGGCTATGATGGTGAACCCATGGCACACATGCTAAAGAGGGCATACAGAGCCCCTTCTGTGGGCATTTGCACCATTGTCCGCCAGATTTTGTTATGAGAAAGGCAGAGGGGCTTGGGCAGAGCTGCTCTCTTCCCCCTCTCGACCAGGCCTGAAGACATTTTTTTTCATATCATCTACCTCTCTGTCCAGCAGCCCAGTGGGAGTGCTTACTCCCCTTCTCTACCTGTGCTGAAGAGATTTCTCACTTCACCTGCCCCTCTGCCCTGCAGCCTAAAGGGAGCTTTTCTTCCTTCCCTGTATAGGGCAAGGTGGGAGGGGCACATGTGGCACTCAGTGGGGGTGGGGTGGGGCACAGCATGTGGTCTCTAAAAGGTTTGTCATCACTGGTATAGAATGTGGAGATAATTATTTCAATTAGTTTTTTAGTTGGTTCTCTTAGTATACTCATATCATCTGTAAAGAATAGTAGTTTAGTTTCCTCACTGCCTACTTTATACCTAGCCTCTACCAATTTTCCCAGCAGTTTTTGTTAAGCAGTGAGTTCTTATTCCAAAAGCTGGAGTCTTTGGGTTTATCAAACACTAGTTTGCTAAAGTCATTTACTCCTATAGAGTGTTTATCTAATCTATTCCACTGATCTTTCATCTATTTCTTAGCCAGTATGAGACTATTTTGATGATTACGGTTTTATAGTACAGTTTGAGATCTGGTACTGCTAGACTATCTTCCTTCACATTTTTTTCAATAGTTCTCTTGATTTTCTTGATCTTTCATTTTTCCAGTTGAATTTTTTTTTTATATTTTTGAGTTCTATAAAATAATTATTTGGTAGTTTGGTTGGTATGGCATTGAATAAGTATATGATATGGTCAGTTATGCTAATAGTTTTCCTAATAGTAAACCAACCCTGCATTCCTGGTATAAATCCCACCTTATCATAGTGAATGAATGTTCCTTATAATTTATTGCTGTAGTTTCCTTGCTAGTTTTTTATTTAAAATTTTTGCATCTATACTCATTAATAAAATTGGGTTATAATTTTCTCTCTGTTTTTGCTCTTCTTGATGTAGGTATGTATCATATTTGTGTCATAAAAAGAATTTGGTAGGATTCCTTCTCTATTTTTCCAAATGAGTTTATATAATATTGGGATTAATTGTTCTTTAAATGTTTGCTAGAATTCACCTCTGAATCCTTCTGGCCCTGGGGATTTTTTCTAGGGAGTTCATTGATTGTTCAATTTCTTTTTCTGAAGTGGCATTATTTAAGTATTTTATTTCCCCTTTGGTTAATTGGGGCAATTAATATTTGTGTAACTATCATCCATTTCACTTAGATTGCCAGATTTATTGGCATATGAATGGGCAAAATAGCTCCTGATGATTGATTTAATTTCCTCTTCTTTGGTGGTGAGTTCATCCTTTTCATTTTGGTACTGATTGTTTGATTTTTTCTTTCCTTTTAAAAATCAAATTAACCAATGCTCTTTATATTTTATTTATTTTTTCATAGAACCAGCTCCTAGTCTTATTTATTAGTTCAGTAGTTCTCTTACTTTCAATTTTAATTTCTCCTTTAATTTTTAGGATTTTCAGTTAAGTCTTTAATTGGGGATTTTTAATTTGTTCTTTTTCTAGTTTTTCTAGTTGCATGCTCAGTTCATTAATTTGCAACTTAATCTTTTTTTTTTGTTTTTGTGATTTTTGGTTTCGAACCCTTACCTTCTGTCTTCGAATCAATACTAAGTATTAGTTCCAAGGCAGAAGAGGGGTAAGAGCTAGGCAATGGGGGTTAAGTGACTTGCTCAGGGTCACATAGCTAGGAAGTGACTGAGGATAGATTTGAACCCTGGACCTCCTGTGCCCCTGCCTGGCTCTCAATTCACTGAGCCACCTATTAGAGATCATGTGTTCTCTTAATGTCTTCCTTCTTTCTTCTCCTAGGTTATCTTCTACTTTAATCATCCAATTTTTAATTTCTTTTTTTTCTTTTTTGCATGAATTCTCTACTCTAGATTCATTTTTTCTAATTTAGTTTTGTATTATTATGCTGAATTATAACTCATGATGTATTAGTTCACTCTTAGAAATTTGAAATCTCTCTCTCTCTCTCTCTTTTTTTTTTTTTTTTTTTTGTTTTTAAACCCTTGTACTTCGGTGTATTGTCTCATAGGTGGAAGATTGGTAAGGGTGGGCAATGGGGGTCAAGTGACTTGCCCAGGGTCACA
>NC_058130.1:731889118-731912623 GCF_016433145.1 Gracilinanus agilis | reverse complement strand
TGACTTGCCCAGGGTCACACAGCTGGGAAGTGGCTGAGGCCGGGTTTGAACCTAGGACCTCCTGTCTCTAGGCCTGACTCTCACTCCACTGAGCTACCCAGCTGCCCCTGAAATCTCTTTTAAACCATTCTGGAATTTCTTGTTTTATGCTCTCTTGGAATTCTACAAGATTATGTGTTTGAATTGCTTAATTTTCCCTTGTCATTTATTATTTAAGAGAGTTTTGCATTCTCTTTTAGGGCTTAGTGCTCATTCTTTCTTTTAGTTTTAAAATTGTCTTTGTTGATTTATTTCCTTGTGCTCTGAGTTTTATTGCATTTTCTACCCCTAGAAATCTTGTTCCTTTCAGCCTTTTTTCCCCTTATATTCTTTCATCACTTACTTTCTGACTCCTCTCCCTTTGCTGGTTTAGGATTAGGTTGAAGAGCTTAGTCTCCTGCTATATTGGGGGATTTAGTGTTCACCAATCTGGTCCCTGTCCTAAATATACTCTATGGAGACAGGACTGGCCCCAGCTGGTTTTCAGTCCCCTTTCTTTTAGACTTAGTATAGCCAGGCATGCTGGCCTCCTGCCCCAGTTCCTCCCTTGGCTCTCCTCCTTTCCTTCTGTGGCTAGGCTGAATCAGCATCTGCTGGGTTTTTTTTTTTGTTTGTTTGTTTGTTTTGTTTTGTTTTTTTGCTCTTCTAGAAGAGTATCCATAGATCTAGAGTTTTCTAATCTGTGAGCTGCCCCAGGCAGAAGGCAGCATATTTTCCTGTTCCCGTTCCTAGATATATGGCCAGACAGGAACGATATCTGCTGCTTATTGTGTAATATGGTGGTCAGGGCTGGAGGAGTATGGGCAAAGTCTCTGCAGCAAAGGTGGGGATCCCAATATGACTTCTAGGTATAATCTGGTAGGCTTGTTTGCATGTCTCTGCAGGAATATGGAGGCCTATTCTTAGTTAATGTTTTAAGAATTAGCTTCTGTGTTAATTCACAAGGATTTTACAGTAGGAAGGGCCTTTCTTTTTTTGTACGTAGATTCATCTATATTACTTCTGCCCCATATCGGATTGCTTGAAGAGTTAGTGAGGACTAAACAAAAGTGTCTAATTTGCTATCTTATGGATAGGAACTATTATTATTACTACTACTAATAATTTCCTCTAAAAAGTCTTACTCTCTTACTCCATAATGTAGTTAAAGTGACTCTGAATTCTATCTCTCATTCCTTACATCCCCCCCTCTTTCTCCAATAATTTAAAATGATTTTGTAGAGAAACAAATCCATTGCAGAGACAGGGACATAAAGTCCTAACTCCTGTAGGATATCCTGTAGCTCATGCTTAAGGATCAAATTAAGAAATTTCTTTAAGTAACCAACTCTTTTCTACCTCCTCATATGCCCACCTGCTCTTGAAGCCCAGACTAGCTTTTGGGGGCAGACCAGGACTGACTTGTAATTCCAAATACAAACTTTCCTTGAGAGAGGTGGCAATGGTCTAGGAGCAGAGCTGGGACTCAGGGAATCAACCAAGTTCAATTGGGGAGTACTGTACCTGGCATGTTGGAATGGTAACATGGCTGTGGTTATGAAATCCATTCAGTTGATTGACAGGACAGGAGATATGGTGACATCTTTTCTAGCTCCTGACATTGTCCCTCTTTTGGAATTGCACATGTCATTGTTTTTACATCCCGAGGGCATCTTCCTTTCCATCTGACTCAAATCCAACTGTTTTTTTTTTCCCCAGTACCATTCCCCTCACTGGTGCTGTACAATTTGTCTACTTTGCTGGCAGGTAATCACCACACTTTTACTTAAGTAAGCTTGTGACCCCGAATTCTCAGTGGCTATGCCAGCAAATTACAAACTTTTGTTCTAGAATTCCAATATAGTTTTATCATGTTGGAAAGGCTTTGAATAGGCTCCTATTGAGTCATTCATCAAAGGACCAACCCAGTTAAGTAAATAGAGGGTCATTATTAGCAGATTGGTCTTTGGATGGTAAAAATTCCCTGGTCACTGTAATCCACAAAATAGCAACATATAAAAATTTGATTCCAGGCCTGTGTGATTCTCTCCCACTGCAGCCTGGTTGTTTTTTTTTTTTAATTTTTAAATAAGATTTTATTGATTTTTTAAATTTTCATATCACCTAGATTTTCCCCTGCTTCTCTCCTTTCTCAGAGAGCCATCTCTAGAGACAAATAATTAAAAAAAAAAAAAACCCTTGCCTTCCGTCTTGGAGTCAATCCTGTGTATTGGCTCCAAGGCAGAAGAGTGGTAAGGGCTAGGCAATGGGGGTCAAGTGACTTGCCCAGGGTCACACAGCTGGGAAGTGTCTGAGGTCAGATTTGAACCTAGGACCTCCTGTCTCTAGGCCTGGCTCTCAATCCACTGAGCTACTCCGCTGCTCCCCACAAATAATTTTTTGAAAAGAGGAAGGAAAAAAAAAACCCAACCCAACTTAATGAACAGTCATCACATTGGAAAAAAAAAGCTGTTGGATTGCTGCTCCATATCTGTGGTACCCAGCCTAGGTAGAGGTGCAGGGGGAGGATCTTCACTTCTCTTCCTTAGGACCAAGATTCTTTGTAATTTTGTAAAATACAGTTTTGGTTGTTCTATTTATGTTGTTGCTGTCATTGTGTATAGAAATAGTGGGCCATATTGACTTAGAAAACCACAAATTAGGGGGGCAGCTGGGTAGCTCAGTGGAGTGAGAGTCAGGCCTAGAGACAGGAGGTCCTAGGTTCAAACCCGGCCTCAGCCACTTCCCAGCTGTGTGACCCTGGGCAAGTCACTTGACCCCCATTGCCCACCCTTACCACCCTTCCACCAAGGAGCCAATACACAGAAGTTAAGGGTTTAAAAAAAAGAAAAAAAAAAAAAAAAGAAAAAAGAAAACCACAAATTAACATCACCTATGCTGAATTGCATTTTTATTTATTTTGTTAAGCATTTCCTGTTTGGGTGGGGAGTTTTGTATTCCAAATTTGACATCTCTGGTATCTATTATTTTCCTGAATTAGTTAATGTGAAACTTTCCATGCTTCTCTATATTTGTCTTGCTCATCATTTCCTAAAACACTGTAATATTTCATTGCATTTTCAAGATGAATATAAAATAAATTGAAGGTAGTTAGGGAGGGAGGACAAAGACATGGAAAGCTCTGGAAAGGTTTTTTGTAAAAGATGCTAGTTGATATTTTTGCCCCAGGGCCTCTTTAATGGAAGGTAGACTGTCCAACTCCCATATGCCTTCTCTAGCAAAAACCTGAAGTTGGTACCTGACCAAATCATGATCAAGAAAAACCAATGAGAGGTATTCTACTTGAGACTCCTGGAAAATCCCAACTTCTAGCCTTTTACCTCATATCATTAGCCAAAGCCATTCCAGCATCTTCATCTTAGTCCTAGGAAGTTTTTCAGCTAATGGCCTTGAGCTCTTTAAGCCCTGAAAGGGAAAGTCCCACTAGGCCTTTGGAGTTAGCCACTGGAGAACAAGCTTTCTTGAAATTTTGTCTCAAAGCTTTAAAAACAAACTCTTTATCACAAAGATAAAGGTTTTGCCCTTTAAAAACCTCTACCAGGGACGTAAATTTGAAATCCCAAGTTATTGAAAGAACATTCCTAGAAATCCTTACTGGAACCATGAAAAATACTTGAAGGGGACCATCTTATGGCTACAGTTGCCTTATCCTTTACCACCATGTACCAAGTGTCCATTCATGTAGGCTGGACATTCTCTAGAATTCTCTAGGACTTTGAAGACAGAGAGCAACAGCAGAATCTGCAGGAGGCGTCCCCTCCCCCCCCCCCATGGGGACTGTGCTGTGCTGTGCCAGAGCTATTGACAACTGACTCAGAAGATTTAGAGGCAGTTGAACCTGAAGAATAGCTATTGCTAATTGCTTGGGAAGTTGGGAGAACTTCCTTTTTTGGGCAGAGGTTAGAGGAACTCCTGGAAGGCTTAGAATGAATGGTAGCATAAATACAGGGAAAAGCAAACATGCTACTCTTTTAGCTTCTAAAAGCCTAGAACTGCATTGGTACACAAAACTACAATTTCAAGCTGCCTATGAGCTTCTCCCACCCCCTCATTACCCCAGATAGTGGAGGTAGGAAGTACTTCCATTGGGTGGCTGGACAGAGGGGCAGGGCATGCAAAAAATGGCCTTGGGCGTTGTGGAGAGGGAGAACAGAGCAGCCCCCTTTGGCACTCTGCTGTATGGTGTGCCACACATTTGCCACCATGGGCCTAGAATCTTACTCTGAATGTCAAGAAGATACAGAACTCAACTGGTATTAAAGAAGGGATGTGTAGAAGTTTACAAGGTGTGTTAGGAATGTTGACTACCCAAAATACTCTCTCCTCCATCAAAGTCTGAAGTTTTCCTTTGGATGGAAAGATTGCCCAGTATCTCCTAGAGTGGGGGAAATTCTCTGAGACTAGAGAGCTCAGTATGCTCTTCTGGGAGAAATATGGGTTCCTGACCTTGACTTTTCTAATGAGGATCTAATAGAAAAATTCTAAATTGTTGATGATCCAGGTCTTTACAACTACAAACTTAATTAGTTCAGTTTAGGAATATATTCTTATTCCTCAAGAAAGCTGCCAGGAGCCACCTAGGGAAAAAAGATGAACCTACCAACTGACTCCTTTTGTGGAGGAGGGCAACTCTGAGCTCCCTTGATAGTTGCCCTCATAATTTCAATATCAGTGATCTCTGTATTTCTCATATTTTATGAAGCCTAAATCAGTAAGTTATCAGTGGATAACACAAAAAAGGAAATTCATTGAGAATTTGCTCATCTGCTAAATGAAAAAAAATAAAATGATAGCACCCAACCTCTCCTTTGGAGGATCAAATGAGATAACATTTGTAGAGTTTTGCAGACTTTAAGTACTATATCTGTCTAAATGCTATTATTAACTATTATTCTTGGGAAAGAGTGGTAGAGTTTGGCTTTTTCCTCCTTACTTTCATTTACTCTTCAGAGAAGCTTGCCCACATTACCAGCTTCTGAAACCAGAGGACACCTTTGAACATTTGAACACCTTTGGGCATTTGGTGCCCAGACTGCTGAACAGCTAGCACAGTGCTAAAATACTTGGCATAGCAACAGCCCCATCAGCCCCAAAAGAAGATGGCCATAGTCTGTCTACTACATGCTGGTAAAGATAATCTGTATTATCTTTAATACATCCATACACATATCCATACATCTATAAATACATATTAATCCATTTGTACATATAGTCAGGGTCCCGAGAATTCTAGTCAGTCATCAAGTACTTCTTAAGAGTTAATAATGTGCCAAGTGCTGGGGATACCAAAGGTCCCTGCCCTCAGGGAGCTCACATTCTAATAAGGGAGACAGCATATAACTATAGCTTTATAAGTCTTAGGCAGCATACAGTATAGTAGATATTTAATAAATGATTGGATTATCTTGGAGAAGGCATCATTGTTCAAGTTCTTGTTCCTTTACTTCCTCTTTATCTCCTCTAATTTGCTTGTAAACACTTTGGAATCTGGCTTCTAATATTATTCAACTGAAACTGCCCTCTCCAAAGTTACCAATGATCTAATTGTGAAATCTAATGGCCTCTTTTCAATCCACTTCTTGACCTCTCTGCAGCCTTTGACACTGTTGCGCACTGAATCTACCTGGATGCTTTCTTCTTTCTGATTTTTGTGACACAGCTGCCTTCTGGAAATCTTCCTGGCTAGCTGACTTTCTTCTCATTTCCTCCTCCTGGTTTCATGTTCCTCTCCTCTTTCAAGACTCATCTTAAATCCCATAGTTTGCAAGAGGGCTTTCCTAGCCCTTGGCCCCACCCCATTTCCTTCCTTTGAGGTGACTTTTTCAATCTAGTCTGTATAGATCTTCCATGTACATGTGAGCTCCATGAGGGCAGGGACCTTTGGTATCCCCAGCACTTGGCACAGGACCTAACTTATTAGTAACCCTTAATAAATGCTTGTTGACAAACTGGAAATCTTGGGGCCCTGTCAATTTGAACAGATGGACAGATATATCTTTACCTGGATGTAGCAGACAAATTATGGCCATCTTCCTTTTTGGCTTTAGTAGGGCTGCTGCCATGCCAAATGTTTTAGCATTGAGAATATTGTGCTATCAAAGGCCATGGGTTAAGTGGCATGTTTTTTCAGCTTCCCCTTTTTATGAGCACAAAAAAGAAAACACTTAATTTAGAGGAAAAGTTCAATTGTTACAAAGTGTTTCAGTCTATGGATGGGGTGGGAGTGGGAAACATAAT
Organism: Gracilinanus agilis; assembly: GCF_016433145.1. Lineage (NCBI taxonomy): Eukaryota > Metazoa > Chordata > Mammalia > Didelphimorphia > Didelphidae > Gracilinanus > Gracilinanus agilis. The sequence goes on along the minus strand of NC_058130.1, from coordinate 731,906,347 downwards.
GTGTTATATCCCCAGATTGCCCTTGAGGGAGCAGCTGCTGTCACTGCAGGTTAGAGCTACGCTCTGTACTTCAGGATTTCATTTCCTGTGCCAGCCCCATTGGAGGAACAGCTGTGCATTTGGAGCCTGACCCTGCTGTCTGATCAGCGTTAGGACTGTAGCACAACCATTGACTTTAGAAATCTTGGCTTGGTGTGAGCCACTTCCTGCCAGTGACAGGGGAAAAACAGGGGAGAGGAAGGAGAGAGTATTTGTAGTTAGTGTCTTCTTCTCTCTCCAACCACTACCTCCCTTATTTTCTCCCTCCATCCTTCCTTCAGCACCCTGAGATAATGACAGAGATTTTTTCTGTGTGTTCATTGCCTACATTATCAGAAACTGGTGGCACTGCTGCTCTTTCTGCCCTACTATTGAAGCTCAGGACATGTCAGTCTCCACTACTAAATGAGATTCATTCAGACTGTAAAACTGTCATCACAGAGAGTCATATTGATTCTTTGGGTGACAATTATTCTGTTCCTTTGTCCCTTCTAGTAGGAAGGCTCTACAGCAATTTGGTTTTCTCCGCACCCTGGAAAACTTACTTTCCGAAAGATCATCTCAACCAACATTAACTTGAAGTCACGACATTAATATAGCATAACTGGACCCTCCCCCACCAAAACCTTGTGAAACTCTATTGTAGTATTGGTTAGTTCATACTTGAGGCTCAAAGGGCAAGGTCAGTGCTTGAGCTCAGGCTGAACAGCTGTCTACTCCCCTATAATACTGTTTTGCTGAAAATAATTCTTTTGCAGAACCACTTAATGATGTTAGTTGAAGTATTCTTGTGTAATGTGAAAATACCTTTTTTGCCTAGATACTGCTGATATTTTCAGAACTGTACAAGACCCCAGTGGAGTTGGGGTATACAGACAACTTCTAAAGAATAATTCAAACTCTGGCTACTCAGGGTGCTACTTGCTTTAAGTGTCAGAATTCCATCCTTTTAGAAGAAAGTCATCATGTCCAGAATATGGAACCTAATACAAATGTGGACCTCACCTGCATATAGGTGGTGTAAGATTTAAATTAATATCAGTAACTCCAAGTATTATATTTTATAAAGTTTATTAATAATCACTTTTTAATTTTTTATTAATAATAAAGAAAATAAAACTAAAAGAAATAAAAGTTCAAACTTAATTATCTAACAAAAAGCAAACCCATGTGTGTAGATTCTCCTACCTGGCATAAAGCCGTTCTTCCCAGCCTGATCAGGGGAAAAGAGAGAGAGGAGCGGAGCTACGCAAAACTTATATCTTTTCTACGTTAGCACGTAATGTGAGAGAGAACATAGGAAGCTGGGATTTAGAGTTCTGGGGAGCAAATCCTCATTACACAGTGGCATTCCTAAAAGTAAATCTCAGGGGGCAGCTAGGTGGCTTAGTGGATAGAGAACCAAGCCTAGAGGCAAAAGGCCCTGGGTTTAAATCTGGCCTTAGATATTTCCTAGCTGTATGATCATAGGCAAGTCACTTAACCCCAATTGCCTACCTTTTACTCTTCTTCTTTCTTTGAACCAATACTTAGTAGTGATTCTAAGCCAAAAGGTAAAGGTTTAAATAAAAAAACAACAAATCTCCAAACGTGCAAAAAACCCCCAACAAAAAACCCCAAATAAGATCATTTAAAAAAACACCTCTGATTTTGTTAATCCTATAATGTTGCATATTGCATCCTCTCCCATGCCTTGATTATGATTTTCATGAATTCTGTAGCTACACAATTTCTTCATTTGGTGTTCAACTTTCTAGTAATGAGACTCCCTGAATCTTAACTGATCCTTGATCAGCAGATAAGAAATCTTCCAGTGCGGCCTTGGTTCTGTCAGAATGCTTGCTTTGTTTGCAGAGCCTTAGAGAAGGCTTTTTCTACTTTTTCATTTCTTTTCCACAAGAAAGCATCAGCTCTTGTATAGAGAGAGAATTATGGTTTTAAAAACATTACTGCAGAAAAGCTTTAAAAATGTTTCTTTTCATTTAAATAAAGATGCTTTATTGCCTTATTACTGTTATCTTTGTCATGAAGAGAGCAGTTGTAACAAAAATGAATGAAATTAAATGCATGGCTATTAGGTATACTGAGTTTTGTGGGGAAAGCACCTAATTTGTGGGGAAAGCACAGCTTATGTTTCATCCAAAATGTTGACTAAAACAAAATGGTGACTAAATCCACATGAGCAAGAATTTGATTTTGCTTAGAATTAGGATGTGGGTGTGAAATTCATGTGCTACAGTCATTGCTTTCTGGAATTGCCCCCATTTTTCTCTTTGTTATTTGATATATGCTGAGGAAGTCCAAATAGCATTACATTGAACTGGAAGAGGGTAGTGGTGATGGTGTATATATTAAATTGAAAAAGACTGATCCAGAATCCAGGGGTCACTTCTAGGACTCATTGGATTATTGCTGGAAATGGAACTCTATTACTCTGAACTCAGACGTGCTGATTGAATTTATAGGGGAAGATTTTACCCATGTTCTTTTGTGACCCTACAAATCATCAGTCCTCTCTCCCTGTGCTTCACTTAGGCTTTGGAAGGAAAGCTTGCAATGAAGGCTTTATCTCAGACCTTCCCAGCCATCCCCAGAGGGCTCTAAAAGCCAGGGGAAAGGGGAATTTACTTGATCTCAAAAACTGGGCCATGTGTCTGCCTTACCATGTGATTCTGGCTCATGGAAACCTAGAGAATAATCAGACATTTGCTGATTATTTCCTACTTAATTTTAATTAAAGTAATTAATTAGTAATTAGTAATATAATTATTCTATAATAAATAAATTCATTTAAATGGCTCTTTGGTGTGGTTGGCTCAGGAGTGAGAGTAGCATGAAAAGATGTAATGAGCTATGCAACTGGGGAATGCTTAGTTATGGTTGATGTCTCCTTTCTAGTAGTACCTTTTCCTCATCCTCAGGTCAGATGCAAAGCATGTTCTAGTGTCTGGGTGGGAATTTGATTCTCTGAGCTGCATCTCCTTCATTAAAATCTTTTTTCTTTACCATATTGTAGGATAGAGAAGACTGAGCTTTTAGAAGCACTAAAAAGTCCTAGAAGACTGAAAAAGTATCAAGGTGTGGCTTTGTCTCTTGTCCAAGTACTAGCCTAGCTGATTAAACCTGGCTTATTACCAGGTTAGCCCTCAGGAGATACATTTTTTTGACTACAACAATTTATAAAGACTATCTGTTATGGTTTAGCTCAGTGATGGGCAAACTTTTTGAAGAGGGGGCCAAAGGAAAAGAAATGCTCATCTGTCAGTCTGTTTCTAAGGCAACTCTTTCGAAGTTTCATAGTATTGTATCCTACTCTTTGTATTCGTCAGATTAGGAATAATGTCCTCCAATAGAACATTTCTGAGGGCTGCATCTGGCCCTCAGGCCATAGTTTGCCCATCACTGGTATAGAGAGATTGTAATCCTTTACCAAACCAGTGTAATCATATAGCTCAGTACAATTCAGTAAACGTTGATTAAGCTCCTACTGTGTACTAGGCCCTGTGCCAAGCACTGGGTATACAAAGTTTACAATCTAATGGGGGAAGACACATAAGAGGAAGCTGGAAACCAAGGGGGCAGGACTGGGAGGGGAAACCACCAGGGAGCACCTGTTGTTGTCTGGGATATGTTCATGATCAGTCCTCTGTAAAGTAAGGCTTTGGGTGGAATTGAGTGCTCTACCCTTTAGGCTTCCAATTAGAGGGGAGAGGAGGCTAAAGGAGATAGGAAGGTGCTGAGTATAAAAAGCTTGAGGAAGAGATTTCTGGTGATCAGTTCATCTTAGGAAGGCCATCTTGTTCTATTGAATTGAGACCCAGCAGAACTACAGATGTACAGTGAATCTTTTGAGGTTAAAGAAGAGGCAATATTAAATATTAATTATTTATGAATACTTTAAATGTTACATACAATATAATACCTAATGACAATATATAATATAAACATTATAATTATTAATAATTGTGGCACCAGATTTGTCACAAAGTGATTGGGGTTTTAGTCCTGGTTTCACCTGTAACTAGATGTGTAACCTTGAAGTAATTTCAAGTTGTTAATTTTAGCCCTTTGTTTCCTGACGTGCAAAATGAGAAAACTGGACTGAATGATCACCAAGACCCTTCCAATCACCTATAACATATACTCTATGGAAAAGTTTGCTTCATATAACCATTTTTAAATGAAAATATCTACTTTGGCCCCTCATACCTACCATTTAAAAAGCACATCCAACTAACAGATCTAGCAATACTATCTCTTACATGGGGTGACTGATGAAAGGTTGCAAAATATTGCTGGGAACAAGTGAAAAGTTAGCAGCAAATCTGGAGTTAAAAGGCACCACTCTGGGAAATGATTTTTACATGCTCAATCCTCTATGAAGAAAACTTTTCTAGAGTTACCCATTGATCCACACACTGACCAAATAAATGCCGTTTCTGAGGCCTGGAGTTGAGCTCAGGAGAATGACACTCAGAATGTCTTTACTTGGCTCTTGTGTGGAGGATAAAGTGGAACAGGGAGAGACTGAAGCTAAGTGCTTTGGGGAGTAGTGAGTTCTTTATTACTGAATATTGGAGAGGAGATTCCAACTCAAGTATGGGTTGGACTTGATGTCTTCTGAAAGCCCTATCCAAGTTTGAATTTCTCTGAGCTTTGGATAAGAAAGGAACTTAGCACATGGAATATGAGAGGGAAAGCCCAGAGAGGGAGGGAGGGGAAGTGACTGGCTTAGGTCTGCATGTGTAGTTAGTGGCAGAATCAATAGAAGAACCCAAGTGGCCTGACCTTGAGTCCAGTGCACTTCCACTGTGTATGTCTGCCTCTTTTAGAAAGTTGGAGGAGGTTCCTAAGAAAATTCAGCAAATGGAACTTGGAAATGTTGTCATCCTAGTAGCATTTTTCAAATGGTAGAATTTTTGACTTCTAGTTTGGTTATCTTTAGAGTTCGTGTTCTTCCTTAACCGCGAAAAGCCTCAGTTTCTTCACCTGTGAAATGAGAGGGTTGAACTTGACCTTTCAGGCCCTTTCTAACTCTCACATTCTATGTTCAGAGGTCCTCTTGCTCTGATTCTCTACCTGCTAGCATCCTTTTTTTACTCTAAAAGCTGATATTCCTGTGGTTTTCCCCATTCTTGATTAGCAAGTGGCCAGGCCTACCTTGTGCAGCTGCCTGATATGATGTTACCATTTACATGTCTAGAGAATAATAAAAAGAAAAAAGAAAAACCAACCCAGCTTCGTTCAGTGGAGTTTGTAATTTTCCTCTGAGGGGAGGGAATGAGTGGGTGGTTTGACTGCTGAGATTTTGTGATTCTGAGGATGCCATTGTGATCACAGCTGAAGTAGGCAAAATTTGTTTTTCATCTGAAAGCCTCTCTTCACTGAGTAGAGATGTTGGAGAAGGGCAGCTGTGGGTAGGGCCGCTACAATTCAGAATGGTTCACATTTGTGTAGCACTGTAATTTTCAAAGTGTTTTTCTTCTTTCTACTCACCCTTTGCAAAGATGACTATTCCCATTTTATAGATGAGGAACCTGAAGTTTAGAGAGAGAGAAGAGGCTTTCAGGATTTCCAGGACCCTCCCAAATACCTTTCTGAACCAAGGCTTTTTGCACTCTGCCACTCTGAGGAGTAATGTTATCTTGCTTATAACTTGGATCAGTTTTGATTAGGAGTGATAACAGTAGCTCACACTTCAGTCAATGCTTATTTTAAGGTTTCTAAAGTTCTCTCCTCACAACTATCGGAGATGATAGGGAGCTTCTGGTTCTGATAGTTTTTGAAAGACAGTTAGGTTAGTTTCGAAACCTGCTTTCAAAGGAATGGTTATCATGATGTTTAATTCAAATGCCACCTTCTATATACGGCTTTCCCTGGACATTCCCTTAATTCCCAAATTTTTTTTTGTCTTGTTTTACAAAAATTGTGCACAATGTGTATAGGTTACCCCTGATATCTTTGTATCCTTAGCACCCAGCATAGTTCTGGGCACCTAGCAAATGCATAATTAGAAATGTGCTAATGATTGTTGTTGGCAGTATTCATAAGCAGGAGAATCAGGATGCTTATAACTTGTGATGGCCCAGTTTGCTTTTGTTTTCTCTCTGGGCCATAGGGCTTTTGCTTTTCAGAAGTTTGTGGATCTGGAGGAGATTCCAGGGGCCTTGACCCTGGGACCTGGCTCTGGTATTTTGAGATAGTCAGAATAGAGTGGACTTAGTCACAGGCTGACCCTGGTAGGGCTGCTAAGTATGGTTCTAAGCCTAGTCTCCAGGTTTAATGTGTCTCAACAGATATTTGTTTAAGGACCTTTTAAAGGGAAGATAAGGGATAAAAGATACTTGCCCTCTTGGAGTTTCTCTTCTGACAAGGATAGGACATATACATTCTGTTTCACAACAGAATATAAAGGAATAAAGAGATAATCACAAAGTGCTTTGCAAAGTCTGAGGAAGGAAAGATCTTTGCTGTTCAATCTTTTTCAGTTGCGTTTGACTTTTTGTGACCCCATTTGGGATTTTCTTGGCAAAGATACTAGAGTAGTTTGCCATTTCCTACTCCAGCTCATTTTACACATGAGGAAACTGAGGCTAATATGGTTAAGTGACTTGCTCAGGGTCACACAGCTACTACATGTTTAAGGCCAGATTTGAGCTCAGGGACAGGAATCTTCCATACTCCAGGCCTGGCACTCTATCTACTGTGCCACCTAGCTGTCCTAAAGGACTTAGGATCTGCAAAAGCTTCTTAGAAGAGGTACCAGTGGAGTAAAGTCTTGAAGAATAGATAAGATTCAACAGGTGGAGATGACAGGAAGGGAATTGCATGTTGCTTAGAGAATAGTGTCAGCCAAAGGTTCACAGAATCATATAATGTTTGAAGTAGAGGACATCCTAAAAAGAGAGGCAGTTGTGGTTCAGTGGGCAAGAATATTATTTCTGAAGTCAGTTTGGTTGGAGGCTTGCCTCTGCAGCTTCTGTCTTTGTGACTTAGGGCAAGTGAGTCATTTAGTTCCCCAAGGTCTCAGGGATTTGGACTTTGAGGTCCGTCCCTTCCAGCTCTGGATCTATGAACATTTAATGTCAGAGCTAAAACAGAACTTCAAAACATTGAATGTTAGAGCTCAGAGGAGCTTTCCCCCTAAATTTCTCTGATGTGGTAAGGATCCTTCTTCCTCTCGAAGCTGCATTCTGGACTTTCTTCATTCTCTTTTCCAAGCCCTCTGATCTCTACTGTTCCCAAGTACTTTGGGCTCCCCAAACAAAGCCTTGCAACGCTCCTGTTAGAGCTTCCTTTCCTTTTCTTTCTATTAGGAGGGAAACCCCTTGAAGGTAGGTGTTTTCTTTTTCTTTCTCTTTTTCTTTTCCTTTCCAGCACTTGGCACAGTATCTGGCACATAGTAGGTGCTTAATGAATGATAGCTGATTGACATTGTGATTTTGTAGAATGCAAGGGCTAATAAAAAAACTTTCAAGATTATCTTGTTTTACAGATAGAGAAACTGAGCTCTAGAGCAGTCCATTGCCCTTCTTCATATAGCTGGTGTGTGGCAGAACTGGAACAATAATCCAAGCCTAATTCTAGGTATATCTCCAAGAGTCTCTTTAGGCTGGTCTTCACCGTATCTCACCTAGTTTGAGGCTACTCTAAAGCTAGAAAATCTGAGCATCTACAGAAAACTGTTTTGTTATGGAAACTGCAAAGCTAGCAACTTTTGTGAAACTGACTTCCTGTCTTCATCTGTTGTTAGAGGGTCATATCTCCCAGATCTTCTTAGAAGTACACTCCACCCTTATCGGAGGGAGTATAGAGAAACTACTATGTGGATAAGAGGGCTTCTAGTGGGGCCGAAGACCATGGGCCATATGTGCTGTGGCGATTTCCTCTGAAGGAAGAAGACCTTTATTCTGAGTTTGCATTTGGCAGCAATTAGCTCCTAAGGAGGAGGGAAGCTATAAACTCTCAGTTCCCAGAATCTTCCTCTCTGAATAAGGGTTATTAGGGATTCAGTACCAAGCAGATACTCCTTTTGTAGCTACCTCTGTTTCCAGAACACTATGGGCAGGCTGGAGGTATTGAATTCAGTTTCCTTTTAGATTTTCCCTTTTGGATAATCTTATGTGAGTGCATATACATGCACACATGTGTGATAGGAACTCAACTCGAAATCTTCTGTTACCAGTCATAGCCCATTAAAGTGCCAAGGAACTTTAGGGTATAGGACATTACATACTCTGTCAAATATGGGTGCTTTGTTGGTAGGTTTTGTTTCAAGTATTTTCTTTGTTAGGGAGGGTTTGGGTAATGTAAAAAATCAAAAGTCATCATAAAGTTTCTTTTAAAGTGAAAAAAGAAAAGAGACCTTAATACATAGAATATTTGAACTAGAAGGGTCAGAACAGTGTCAGAGTTGAAAAGGACCTTTGTACATAGAAGATAGAATGTGAAAAGTTCAAAGGGATTTTAGAAATCTAGTCCAACCACATCATTCAATTTAATTTAATTAAAATTTTATTTTTTAGACTGAGTCTTCCTCCTCACATACGCTATAATAGCTAATAGTGGGCCTGATCCCACTCCTGGTTGCCATGAGCCCAGACCTGCTCTGTTTGGGACCTATTCCTCCATAGTTCTCTCCTAGGGGCTTGCAATTTGGTAATGGGGATGCCCAACTGGCTTCACCCACTGCATCTCAGAATTCCATCAGTCTCCCTCATAGTAGAGATGATAGCTGTATGTCACTATTCCAGCCCCCTCATTTTACAAAAGAGGAAAAATTGAGGCTCAGAGTTTATAGAGGGGCTTTTCCTGATTTCCCAAGGTGCTATAGTACTATTTCCCACATGCCATCCCAAATAACTTTGTTTTTACTTTTTATATTTTTTATATACTTATATGTTTGCATATTGTTTCCCTCAATATTTTATGGAAACTTCTTGAGATCAAGAATTGTTTACTTTACTTTTATATCCCTGGCATCTAGCACAGTTCTTTGCAAAAGAGATAGGGATCTGGTATCTTTTTAATAAATATTCATTAATTGATTAAGTGACTTACCTAAGGTCACATAGCAAGTAATTAATGGGTACAGATTAGAATTTAGGTCTTGATTTCTAAGTACATTGCTATCCTATTTTACATAGAACAAAAAGTCATGCTCCTAAGGTATGTCAGTCATGTAAATCCCCTTCTCAGAGCCTTATAGTTATTTCCACTTATCTACTGCAACTAAAAGAAACTCCGGAGCTTTAACATTTCCTGTCCCCTCTTCGCTTCACTCTTGTTCCTTCCTTAGATGCCTTCTTGCCTCTTGTCCTTGCATGGTACCCTGGAGCCCCCATTTTGCATAGTAAGATCCAGGAGCAGTTTCCTAACCCCACTCCCCTGCTTCTCTACCTCATAAGCTCTCCGGACTTCATTCTCTAGAACTGAGTTAGTCAAAAACTGTCCTAAAGAAACCCAGCTTTCCCTTGCTGGTTCTAGGACCTTGAAGACTTTTGGGGCCAGTGATGTCTTTGTTTTTTCATTTAGCAAACACTGTTGGCTTATTATAGGGAAGGCATTGTGCTGGGCACTGAGAAAAATAGAGATCTAGATAGCCTCCTCTGTGTAAAGAAGTTAGAATCTACAAGTGGGCATGTACATATAAAGAAATAACAATTCAAAATAGAATATGAGAAGTCCTTAGAGAAGTCACTTTTGCCTTTGGCACTGTGTATTTTCACCATTTTAAACTCAGGAGTTAATTTGTCATTGTGGTTTTTTCTTATGGTAGCACTTTAAAAGGAGAGAGACTGCCAAGCTAGAGTTACCAAAATGAGAGTCTTGAAACTGTGCTCAATGAGAATCATTTGAAGGAACTGAGTGTATAGTTCCTTTTGGTGAATCGGACACTAAGAGGACAGGAGAATGGAGAATGGGACACATGTTCATTTTCTTTAAATATATGACATTTGGGGCAACTGGGTAGCTCAGTGGAGTGAGAGTCAGGCCTAGAGACAGGAGGTCCTAGGTTCAAACCCGGCCTCAGCCACTTCCCGGCTGTGTGACCCTGGGCAAGTCACTTGACCCCCATTGCCTACCCTTACCAATCTTCCACCTATAAGTCAATATACAGAAGTTAAGGGTTTAAAATAAAAAAAAAAATATATATATATATATATATGACATTTTATTACAGGGAAGAGGGTATTGAACGAATTCTACTTGGCCTCAATGGGCACAAATAGGACTAATGGGTAGATGCTACAGAGAAGCAGATTTTAGACCATTAAAAGGGAGAATTTCCTAACATGGCTATCTGACAATGGAATGGGTTGTCTAGTGAGCATCCTTATCTGTCACCAAAGGTGACTGTCTAACAAGAACATTGTTGAAGAAGACTTTTCTTCAGGTTTGGACTGGCTAAAGAACCTCTGAGGGTCCTTCCAGTGTTGAGAGTCAATCTGTGATTCCCCTGGGGACTAATAAGGAAGACTGCTTTGGCAACATCTCTACTTCTTCAGCAAGAAAAGTTTCAAACATTTGGTTGGCCAAGTTCAGCAATCAAGAAAACCTGCCATTAATTTACTCTAATCTTGTTAAAGGGAAAAGCTCATGTTGCCATGGAAATAGTTAAGAGACTTGACAATAATCATATATAGTATCAAAAACAAGATTCCATCTGCAGAAGGAGGACTGGAGTCTCTTCGAGAATCCAGCTGAGTCCTTGAGATCTCTAGATCTGTGTACTATCCTGATAGATAGTTTGCTGGCTTTTATTTATTTGGGAAGAGCCCAGATCTTGGGCTGACATTTTGGAAAAGGAACTGCTAGTGAAGGATGTAACAATTGGAGGACATTCCCAGAGGGGCAAGCAAGTCACATGATGACACACTGATAAGTGGCAGAGCTGGGACTGACTCACCAGTCCTCTAGTTGTAAGCTGAGAGTTCTCCTTGCTACCTTTTGCTGCCTGCTTTGGGAGTCAGACATCTGAGTGTCAGCTTTGCTTCTACCACTAACTTGTGTGATCCTAGGCAATTCTCTTTTCCTCTTTGATTCCCAATTTCCTTATCTCTAAAATCAAGGAATTGTGTGAGTTTTTTCTAAGTTTCTTTCCAACTTGAACTTTTTATATTCCAAGGTACATTCCTCTGTTCTAAGGTTCCTCCCAGCTCTGAAGTTCTGCAATACAAAATAAGGCTTTCTGAAATGAATGAATGGCTGGGATGGATAAAAGAAAAAGCATTTATTAAAAAAACTGGTTATTTACCAGGAGAACCTTATACACAGAGACTGATACACTGTGGCACAATCAAATGTAATGGACTTCTCTATTAGCAGCAAAGCAGTGATCCAGGACAATTCTGAGGGATTTATAAGAAAGAATGATATTCACATCCAGAGGAAGAACTGTGGGAGTAGAAACACAAAAGAAAAATAACTGCATGGTCACATGAGTTGATGGGGATATGATAGGGGTGTAGACTCTACTGCAAATATTAATAATGTGGAAATAGGTCCTCATCAATGACACATGTAAAACCCAATGGAATTGTTCATTGGCTACGGGAGGGAGGGAGAAAGGAGAGGAAGGAAAGAACATGGATCATGTAACCATGGGAAAATATTCTAAATTAATTAATTAAATAAATAATTTCAGATTAAAAAAACTGGTTATTTAGCCAGCCATGCATTCTGATAAATAATGAGTTTGAAGTATCCCATTGATAGTTCACTGATATGTTCATTACTTTCTGCTAGACTCCTGATAGTGGCATAGTATTGACCTTTGAGCCAGTCACTGCACTAGAAAAATGCTCCTTTGATTCTACCAGCCTTTGAATATGAATCCATATTTTTTCTTTTCCTTTTTCTTTTCTTTTCTCCTCTTAATTGAAAATATCTAAGGAGAGCTTTTTTTTTTTTTTTTTTTTAGCATAGGACAGCTTGGTAATATCTCTCTGTCTGTCTGTCTCTCTCCCTTCTCCTTCCCTGAACCCAAAGGCTGTTGAAGTGATCATTTTAGAATCTGAAATGGGGAGCCAATTCCACGGCTCTGAATTGAATATTTGAATTTCTGCTAGGACATAAGCATGGCGGTCAACATAGGGAACAAAGTCTTGAACTGCATTGGCTTCTGACCCTTTAAATGATGTTCTTCATACAGAGTCACAGAAGAATGGAGTGAAGAGCAGATGAGTAATGCCACCAAGCTGCACTTGCTGATTTAGGACCTGGGGGGGGTTGCGGGGAGGGAGGAGGCAGCACATGGGGAAATGGGTTTGGAAGAGAAAGGAGAAGGGGGAAGGAAACATTAAGTATTTAATGTGAGCTAGTACTGAGCCAAGTGTTGATGATTCAAAATCAGACTAAAAGAAAGACAGCCCCTGTCCTTAAGGAGCTCACATTCTAAAGGGAGAAGATAATACATAAAGATAAAGGTTAGGGAGAATGAAGGTGCCCATTGCGGAGAATGAAGGCATTCATTGCAGGGAATGATTTTGAAGTTTAGAAAGTCAGGAACCAGGGCCAGGAGAGGGAATGGAGGAGGCTGATCTAGGCCTCTTTACAAAATGGAGGCTCAAGGAGGAATTCACCAGTGGGAGAAGAGGGATATTCCATGGTGAGCAGGCAACAAGGGTAAGATATTCAAGAATGAGGAGGTCCAGGATGAGACAGCAGTAGAGGTAAGATTTTGAAGACCAGGAGGTCAGGAATAGGGCGGAGAGGGGAACAAAGTGGTGGTCTTTTAATGGCCAGGTGGAAATACACTTTTAATACCTTCATGCAGAGAAAAAACCCCAGGATAATTAATGAGTGGAAATGTGAGGAGGAGCTAAGCTATACCAAATGCTTCTGCAAACCATAGTGCCACAGAGTTTTTAAACCTGGAAGGAATCTCAAAAACAAATCACAGCTGGAAGGGACTTGAAAATGTAGGATGTCAGAGCTGGAAGGGACCTTAAAGCATAGAGGGAGTTGAAGGAGGAAGAAGGAACCATATAATTTATGAACATCAATGTTTGGAGGAGCTGTGATTCTCTATAGAGAACTTTCGAATTATAAACTATACAGAGCTAGAAGGGGCTTAGAACGTAGAATGTCAGCTGGGAAGATTCTTAGAACAATAGAATATTAGAGCTGTAAGGCATCTTTGAACATAAGATATCAGAGCTAGAAGGAACTTCTGAAAAAAAAAAAAAGAATATCAGAACCACTGGGGATCTTAAAGCATAGGATGTCAGAGTTATAAGAGAACTTAAAACATAGAATATCAGAGTTGAGAGAGACTTTAAGATATAGACTATTCAAGTTTGAAAGGACTGTAAAACAGAAAAGATTGGAGCTAAAGGAAATTTTAGATCTTAGACAATTAGGACTATCTCCTACCTTGGATTATTTCATATGTGCTGACGTGTGTCTCTTGTGAGTTCTTGAAGACACACATGCAATAAATGCTTGTTAAACTGATTTGAGCAGGAAATGACCTTAGAACATAGAATGTCCTTTCCATCATCAAATAGAAAACATTGGAGGTGGAGATGATTTTGCAACATGGATTGTGAGAGCTGAGAAAGATCTCAGAACATAGAATATGGAATATTAAAGCTAGAATGGCCTTTAAATGTCGCTAATTCATTGTTAATGAAGTTGAGAATTAGTTTAACTGTTTAGAATTTTACAAATAAAGTTATTAAAACATCTATACCAATGATTCCCAAAGTGGGTGCCACTGCCCCCTGGTGGGTGCTGCAGCGATCCAGGGGAGCATTGATGGCCACAAGTGCATTTGGGGATGGTGAATAACTGTAAGGGGGCATTGATAGTATGTGACAGGGGGTGCTAAATAATATTTTTTCTGGAAAGGGGGCGGTAGGCCAAAAAAGTTTGGGAACCACTGCTTTGGACCTAAAGATTTCCTTGCTAAGGTACATGCTTCAAGGTAATCATTGACAAAAAAAGGCTCCATATACACCAAAATATTTATGACAACTCTTTTTGTGGTAGCAAAGAACTGAAAACAGTGAAGATGCCAATTAGGTGGGAAATGGCTAAATAAATTGTGGTATATAAATATAATGGAATATTATTTTGCTGTAAGAAAGAAGTGTTAAATTCTCAGCAATCCCTTAGAACCAGATTAAAAGGTATTTGGGAATTTTTTTTAAAAAATTTAAATTACATTGTGAGACATATAACATTAATTTGTAGTTTTCTAAGTCAATATGTAACCCACAGGAATTGGTTTCTTTCCGAGTTATCACTGCTGTAAAAAATTACAAACACGAAAGATTTTATAGTATCAGAAGAGTGGTGAGCAGAAACCAAGAAAACAACATACATACAATGGTTGCAACAATGTAAATGGAAAGATCTGTCACCAGACAGTCAGAAGTAAATGTTGTAAAATTATAAAGAACAAGTTGGCCCCAAAAGAGAGACATGAAAAGATCCTTCCATCTCCTTTGCAGAGCTGAGATGTGATGGGTATGATACATTGCACATATTTTCAGACCTTTTGGATGTATTGATTTCTCTTTTTTCCTTGAAAAATATAATTTGTTATTTAGGATGGCTTGGTTGGGGAGGGAGAGGAATACTGGTATGTAAATTTTGGTGATTTCATGAAATTTCGAAATTTTGGTGATGTCTTGGGTTCAAATTTGGTCTCAGACACTTCCTAGTTGTGTGAGCCTGAGCAAGCCACTTAACCCCCATTGTCTAACCTTTTCCATTCTTCTGTTTTGGAACCAATACATAGTACTGATTCTAAGACAGAAGGTAAAGGGTTTTGAGAGAGAGAGAGAGAGAGAGAGAGAGAGAGAGAACTAGGGTTATTTCACATGGAGAAAACTTGGGGTGATGGAATAGGAGCATCCCAGTTGATTACAACTGCTTTGAAGGAGTTTGCATAAAAGAGGCAGATTGGCTATTTTCAGAAGCAATAGGCCCTTTTTTCCTGTGCCTTTTGATTCATACAAGGCCTAACTTGAGACAAGTCACCAAGTAATTATTAAGTGCCTACTATGTGCCAGGCACTGTGCTAAACCATGAGAATTCAAAGGACAAAAAATAATCCCTGCCTTAAAGGTGCTTACAATATAATGGAGGTAGACAACATGCAAACAATTTAAAAATAAGATAGGATAAATTGGAGGTAATCAGTGAAGGGAAGGTACTAGCATTCAGAAGGACTGAGACAAGCTTCTTGTAGAAAATGGGATTTTAGCTGAGACTTGAAGGAAGCTAGGGATTCCAGGAAACAGACATGAGAGAGTGGATTCGAGACATGGGGGACAGCCAGTGAAAGTTTTAGAGCTGGGAGGTGGAATGCCTTGTTCAAAAAATGGCAAAGAGGCTAGTGTTACTGCATGAGAGAAGACTGGAAAGGCAGAAGGAGGTCAAGTATATGAAGGACTTTAAAAACCAAACAGAAGATTTTATATTTGATCCTGGGGACTATAAGGAATCAATGGCGTTTGTTCTGCTTCTTCCAAATTCACTGCTTTTTCCTCAGTGACATCAGGTTTTTCTTTGGAGCTGATAAGTCTTTATTTTTTGGTGGAACCAGAAACCAAAGATAAGTCTGATATGAGGTGGGTGGGGTTAGGGATAAGTTGTTCTACATTTGTTTTCAAACAAGGTATGACAGTGGAGGAATGAGAAAAATAAGTAGTTTTGAAAGTAGTAAAAAACATACCCAGGTAATAGAATCTCTAAAGAGGGATTATTTTTAGGTCAGAATGGACCAAATAGAAATCAGTGATTCCATGAGTCAGTAAGTCATTAAAGTAAAATAAAAAGATTAAAAGAAAGAAAAAAAAATAAACATTTTCTTCTTTTTTTTAATCTCTTGCTTCATTTCTTCTAGGTGTCCTATAGTCCTTGTAGAAAATCCATTTTTCCTTTGAGTCTCTGCTTACTAAAGTTATGGAATAACTCTCTTCCTTCTTTTTGGGGATCTCTAGAGTTACAATAATTTCTATACTGGGTTGTCTTTCATTTGCTTGTCTCTCCATCTTTATTTTCTAAATGGAGGCTTTGTGCCAGTGCCAAGTTCTAGCTTATGCTATGCTTTGAGTAGGATGGCTGTCCTGACTTTGTTTTGCCCTGGCTCACCTCAGTTTCTGTGCTGACCTTTTTCTCCCTAGGGTTAGTTCTCCTTGGAGGTTCAGAGCCTTATATCTTCAGGTCTTTCTCTGTCAGATCAGGACAGAATGCTAGCTCTTGACCTGAGGAGCATTGCTACTATGTACTAGTTTCTACCTGGGACTTCCAAATTCCCCATTCATGGGCTTTTTTGACCACTCTGGAACTTTCTGGTGACCCTGGGGCTTTCTCAGGGTCTTCTTCTCCTTTTTGCTATCTCTGAACATAGAGGTCTGAAGTTCTGTATATAATTCTGGTCCATGTGGTCATCCTGGGAGACTACAGACTTGATTGGTTGTGCTATTGCTGTCCATCCTGATGGTCTTATTTCCTATAGCCTATGGGCTAACTTATTTGGTTTTTTTTGGCAGTTTTGGGGTGGCAGAAGTTACTTCTTGTAATTACTCTTTGGATTTCTTGATCATTATTCATCTTGCTATGAATTTAAGGTTTTTATTATAGTAGGTATGTGGAAGCTGGCCATCTTCCTCTTATGCAGGCAGCTGTCTTCCCAAGAAGGCCAGTGTATTTTGTTTTTACACATCTTCTCTTTTTTATTTTTCTAATTTGGCATTGATTTTGATCTTTTCTCTAACAATGACGGCTGATTAAGAAATCACACTCTATCAGTAAACACACTCCTTATCCTCTAGGATACATTTTTTTTAACATTTATTAATATACATTTTTAACATGGTTACCTGATTCATACTCCTCTTATCCCCTTCACCCCCCCCCCCCCCCCCCCCCCCCCACGGCCGATGCGCATTTCCACTAGTTTTGTCATGTGTCCTTGATCAAGACCAATTTCCAAATTGTTGGTAGTTGCATTGGTGTGGTAGTTTCGAGTCCACACCCTCAATCACGTCCACCCCGACCCATGCGTTCAAGCAGTTGTTTTTCTTATATGTTTCCTCTCCTGCAGACCTTCCTCTGAATGTGGGTAGCATCTTTACCATAAATCCCTCGGAATTGTCCTGGGTCATTGTATTGTTGCTGGTACAGAGGTCCATTACATTCAATTTTACCACAGTGTATCAGTCTCTGTGTACA
>NC_058130.1:731786130-731884119 GCF_016433145.1 Gracilinanus agilis | reverse complement strand
GTGGAGGCTGCCAGATCCTGTGTGATCCTGATTGGTGCTCCTTGATATTTGAATTGTCTCTTTCTGGCTTCTTGTAAGATTTTTTCTTTTGCTTGAAAGCTTTTGAATTTGGCAATAATATTTCTAACCGATTTCTTCTCTGGGTCGAATGTAGTGGGTGTTCTATGAATCCTTTCGATGTCTATATTGCCCTCTTGTTGTAGGACTTCAGGGCAATTTTGCTGAATAATTTCTTTTAGTACGGAGTCCAGGTTTCTATTAATTTCTGGGTTTTCTGGAAGACCAATTATTCTCAAATTGCCTCTTCTAGACCGGTTTTCTTGGTCTGTCACTCTCTCATTGAGATATTTCATGTTTCCTTCTATTTTTTCAATCTTTTGACTTTGTTTTATTTGTTCTTGTTGTCTTGAGAGATCATTAGCTTCCAATTGCTCGATTCTAGCCTTTAGGGATTGATTTTCGGCTATAATCTTTCGGTTTTCGGCCATAATCTTCTGGAATTCCTTTTCAATCTGGTCATTTCTGGTGTTCAATTGCAAGATTTTACCTTTTAAACAGTTATTTTCTTGCCAGATCTCTTCCATTTTCCTCAAAATCTCAGTTTTGAACTCTTCCATAGTTTGTGAGGAGTTTTCCTTATTTGAGGAGGGTCCAGATGCTTGTTTGTTCTCCTCCTCTGTTTGCTCAGTTGTCTGGATTTTCTCTGTGTAAAAGTTGTCGAGTGTTAAAGGCTTCTTTTTCTTGTTGTTATTCTTTCTCTTCTGAGTTTCCTGAGGTTGGGTAGCCATCATTAGCCCAGCAGCTTCTCAGGTTTATCCTCGCGCTCAGTGTCTGTCCGCGGTCTGTTGGTTCCTGAGGTCTGAGTTCTGGTTTTTTCCAAGGTCAAGCCCCCTGGTGGACCCCCTTGCTTGATCCTCTGCAGGAGGTTCCTTTACAAGTCTCAGGGCGCTGCTTCCACAGTCGTATACCGGTCTGCACTGGTTCCCCACTCAGGTTTTCAGAGCTTTAGTTCCTGGCTGTGTCTGCCTCCACCCACGCCTCCGCCAGTGCCTGTGCGCTCTGCACTGGGCGTCCACTCTCTGCCCTTCCGCTCAGATTTCGCTTGCGTTCACTGGCTTACTGAGGTCCTAAATCTTGCTGCTCTCAGGAACAGGCCCCGGAGCTGCCAATGACTCGATGGGTGCCCCAAACTTGCTCTATTTCTTTTTAGCTGGCTTCAGAGCTATAGATTTTGTGTGTGGAGGGGCTGGGGGTGGGGTGGTTGCTCAGCCCGTGATTTAGTGAGAGCCCTTTATAGCCTGGAAATGTCTCGATTCCACGTACCTTCCACGCTGTGCCCTGTTGTGGGGTTCCTCCGTTCGTCTGGACTTGTTTTTATGTCCCCTTGAGGAGTTTTGTGTGTTTCGGTCAGGAGAGGTTAAGAGCTGCTTCTTACTCTGCCGCCATCTTAACCCGGAACTCTCTAGGATACATTTTTGATGATTTATTTGCCATTTGCTTTATCTAACATTCATGATTTTATCTGATATTTATGATCTATAAATGCAGAGCTTCTATGTAGGTTACAGTTCTTTGGCCTCTTATGTTTTCCAACTGTCTTTGGTTGTCTTCCACATGGCCACCTTTGCATGAAAATCACTGAATGTTTTTTTTTTTTTTTTAATAAACCCTTACCTTCTGTTTTGGAGTCAATACTGTGTATTGGCTCCAAGGCAGAAGAGTGGCAAGGGTAGGCAATGGGGGTCAAGTGACTTGCCCAGGGTCACACAGCTGGGAAGGGTCTGAAGTCAGATTTGAACCTAGCACCTCCCATCTCCAGGCCTGGCTCTCAATCCACTGAGCAACCCAGCTGCCCCCGAAAATCACTGAATATTAAAAGAGTATGTTCATCTGATTTGGAGAGCCTTTTAGAGTTATTTCTATAATTTTCCTACTTTTAAAAAATGCTCTAGCTATCCTCTTGATATATAAGCTGCATGGTGGCAGCCTTTTTCTTATATCATTGAGCACTGTAATGTAAGATGACCAAGTAGCTCGAGAAATTATGTTTCTGGTTCTCCCTGGTCATAATAAAACTAGCTCTACCAATTCCTTTACTTGCCTTTCCAAGGGGAACCTCTATCATCTTTCCATATAGCTTCAACTTCCTTATATTTTCTGGCTTTATTTATAGGGAAAGCATCAATATTGATATGATTGAGTTCCTCTAGTTGTATGTTGACTCCAGATTTGAATCCTGTTTCAAACACTTAGTTGCTTTATGATCATGAAAATTTCACCTGATCTCTCCAACCCTCTGTTTCCTCATCTGTAAAACTTTGATAATAATCTGTGTACTACCTATCTAACAAGGGAGCTTGGTGCATTACAAACATCCTGATGTAATTCAGATCCCATGTTTACAGTCAGCAGCTGATCTTAGAGAAGGTCCACTTTTTGCCAGTGATGGTTCCCAAGTTCTTAAGGAAGTCATCAAGAGAAGTTTGGTGGGGTTAGCTACTAGTGATTGAGATGCCTTATTTTTAAAGGAGATTGCTTTTTAGTCTTGTTTGTGAGCAGCCTAAGGCTGCACACAGAGTGCACTGGCAGCATCTGTTTGTGAGGGAAATTGAGACAGTTTTGTTGATATACACAGTGTTGTACCTTAGCAACCAAATCTGCATAGTGTCCAAGAATTGAACATTCCGACTATAAGCAACTGATCGCTACCCATTTTTGAGTGCCCTGCTAGAGGTGGAGAAAGTGAAACAAAGAAATAATCCCTTAGTTCCTGGTGAGGAGTTATTGACAAGCTGGGGTTGATCAGAATGGCCACCTATTCATAAGTTACTAAAAATATACAAAGATCAATTGAAAGGTTGCTTAGGTTGGAAAAGAAAATTTGGGGAGGAGGCAGAAGGAATGTGATCCTCATCTTCAAATACCTGAAAGTTTGCATGTGAAGAAGGATTGGATTTGGGCCATGTGGCCCCAGACCCCAGATCTAAGTCAATGAGGGGAAGTCATGGAGAGGCGGATTGTACCATAATAGTAGAACTTCCTAATTCCATTTCAGTGGTCCTGTAATGGAAGGAGTTACTTCTATAGGTAATGAAAGACCTATCATTCAAATAGAAGTTTCATGCTCCGGAGAGGGACATTTAGGCTTAAGGTGGTCCTTAGTTTAGACAATCTGAAGTTCCTTTATGTTAATGTTATGTGATTCCAAAAGACTTTATCATGAACCGTGCAGCCATGTTCCATGATACCTTGGGGAGAGCGGTGAAAAAAATCTCTCAGAGAAAAAGGATCTCTAAAGTCCTCTAAGCTGAGTGACTGGGAAGCAGCATCTCCAAACTGGCAATGAGGGTCTTAATGGCTGAGTGATGAGGAGCCTGACCTCTACATGGCAAGGGAAAGACAAGATGTTCCTTTGGTTTAAAGAGAGAAAACATGACCTAACCACAGGTGTGAGAGATGGAAAACAAGTGAAGACTTTATTCTTTATTGAACAGAGGGATAGGGAAATCAGTAGATGAGACAGGGAGATTTCTTTAGAAATATGCCCTTTGGGGGCAGCTGAGTAGCTCAGTGGAGTGAGAGTTAGGCCTAGAGACAGGAGGTCCTAGGTTCAAACCCGGCCTCAGCCACTTCCCAGCTGTGTGACCCTGGGCAAGTCACTTGACCCCCATTGCCCACCCTTACCAATCTTCCACCTATGAGACAATACACCGAAGTACAAGGGTTTAAAAAAAATAAATGACTATTATTTGAAAAAAAAAAAAAAGAAATATGCCCTTTGGTCTGATTAGTGTACTGAACTGGACATGTACATAGGACCCAGGTTTGTGCATTTGTTTTGTCTTGAAAGAGACCCTTAGTGCTTTGAAAGCATCTTTTCTACTTTTGAACTTCTATGTTAGGGAAGCCTGACTTAAACTGTTACTAATGATCTTGCTTCTCCTAAATCAGAGTCTTCAAAGTTCAGATTCTTCCTAATCTTTTTGTAACTGACTTTAGTGGTGGGGAAAAAAATTACTCCCCAGGGCTGGAGGACCTTCTTCGTAGTAGTTCTCTCAGCTTGGTTGCATTTTGCATTCATTCAAAATGTCCAGGTTATGCAAAGGAAACCATGCTTCCAGAGAGTGGTGTACATGGGGGTCTTGGCCCCTGGCATTTTCTGTCTGCCTGGGCCAAGTAGTCCCTGTCTCCGTCCTCAGTTTGCTTCTAACTTTTTCACTAGATTTCTGTAACGAGATGAAAGAGAGTGCCATTTTGTAGGGTAAGACAATGGTAGCTAGGATCAAAATGGAAATAGAATCCCAGGAGGAACTAAAAAGCTAGAATATGGGAGTTTGGACTAAAGGATCTCAGAAATATCTTCCTTGCTGCACCTCATATTTATCATTGTTTAAATAGTCTATCTAGTAATTGAGTTTTTGGATTAGATTCCTAGAATGGAAAAGCCAGTAAAAGAACTTAGCAGATATACCATAACATGTAAAATTTGGCAGGGGCCCTTGAACTTACAATGAGCTTCAAGAGTTGGAGGGACTAAAACTTAGTTAGGAGGAACCTAAACTGAAGAATGTTAGGAACTTAGGGGGTCATCTCATCCAGCCCCATTTTATGGATGAGACTAGCCCCACCCTGAAGGGGGCCAAGGATGCACAATATATCAGTGATAGGACCAAGATTAGAATCCAGAGTTTTTGCCTTTCACTTTTCTCCTCTTCACACTATGTTGCTCCTTAGCTGTAATATGCTTTTCTTTTAAATGGTCTTTTCAGTCAGGATGAGCTTACTTTTTTTTTTTTTTAATCTTGCATTTTATTTGGGGTGTGCTTGGGGACTTGAGCCCTCTCCCTGTTTGTTGCAGCTGCAGTATGTGTTTCTTCCTTTTAGTTACAGCTACAGAAAACACAGTATCTACAGCTGGGACAGAGCCGAGGCCAGTACTATGGAGGGTCCCTACCCAATGTGAATCAGATTGGGAGCAGCTCCATGGACTTGCCCTTCCAGGTGAGTGACTTTTCCTGCTTCTGCCATTTAAGGGAGTTAGCTTCTGCCCCACGCTCCAGTCACCAAGGGATTGGAAAAGTTGCCCCCTTGACCACTGAGAGCCTGCCTAACCCAGGTTGGCTTCTGTGTGGTGAGCAGTGCAGATCTGATGTGTCAGTATCAAAAAAGGGTGTGCATTAAGACATAAGTCCTTGGGAGTCACCAGATAATTGCCAGAGCCTTCCTCCTCTGGGGACAGGAGGAAACAGAGTGCAGCCAGGCAGGGGCTGTCTGTGCTCTGGCTAAGACTCCCTGGATCCTCCTTGGGTCTTTTCCCTGTCAACAGAATCCATAGTGAGAATGTTATTTGAACAAGAGTGTTTCAGCAGCCACTACACCTGTTGGTCAGTTTCTACCAGCAGCAGTAACTGTTTGGGGACTTTGGAACTTGGCTTCTTCTTTCTTGACTAATCCACAAGCCCTGTAATTCTCAGAAGAAAAACCCAGCAGCCTGACCCCACTTCTCTGCAAATATTTCTTGGCAGTTACCTCTAGTGAAATCTCTTGTTACTAAGATGTCATTGCCCTAACAAATTATTCTACAGAGCATGTCCTAGCACCTTACTGTCTGTATTATAGATAATTAAAGACAAATTCCACTCACCAAAACAAAGGAAAAGCCTGTTTTCAGATCCAGCAACCTGGGTCTTGTGCATTCCTTCTTTTACTGACTTGCAGATGGAGGTGATGTATGTGTTGGGGGAGCAGTGTGAAATTGGGCCTTGGCCTGGGGTCCTATTGGAGAAGAATGCTTTGGGCTTTGCTTGGACAGAGGCATGACTAATTAGGAAATCAGTTGTTCCTTTTACGAGCCATACCTTTCCCATTGTTAGAAAATGGTATCAGTATATATAGGATAGGTCTTTGGGTCTTCAGACTCAGCAGTCCATAGTAACAAGCTAAGTAGAGAGTTGTGGATGGGGCTCATCTCAGGGACTCTCAGCCTTTTTCCCATGAGGAGCTCTTGACCCAGTTCCAAGTGACCTGTTATCTCTCATTCCTCACCCCCAGGTAATAACATGTACAGTATCATTTACCTAGCGATGTTTGTGTGATTAATCTACTGTATGCATTTGAATTAAATAATTTGGATATCCTTAAAATGGTCTTTCCTAATGTCCCCTCCCACTTAACCCTTACCCCAGCAAATTTCCTTCCTGATTTTTTTTTATTTTTCTTAGGTCTCTTCTTGCTGTTTACTCTTTCATTCTCCCACAAAAACAAGCATTTTTATGAAACTACTGAATACTACCTGGTCAGAAAGTTGAGGTTTTCTGTTGGGGCATCCATCATGCCACTCAGTTATCTCTTTTTTAGTGAGTGGACTGCCTTTTCCTTAGGAGCCATTGCCAAAGAATTGGGCAAAGGGGGCAGGTGGGTAGCTCGGTGGATTAAAAGTCAGGCCTAGAGATGGGAGGTCCTAGGTTCAAGTCTGGCCTCAGACACTTCCCAGCTGTGTGATCCTGGGCAAGTCACTTGACCCCCATTGCCTACCCTTACCACTCTTCTGCCTTGGAGCCAATACAGAGTATTGACTCCAAGACGGAAGGTAAGGGTTTAAAAAAAAAAAAGTCATGCAAAGCTGTGTGCCATGATTAGCAGGTGGGGGGCAGGGGCAGGGATAAAGACCCATGGGCCTACCCAAAGTGGGGAGGAGGGTGGATGAATGGGCTCTCTGAATGTTTCGGTTCTTTGCATTTGCAGCGCAGCGGAATTCTTGGAGAGACCTTGGGAGCAGCTCCTGTCTCTTTGGTAAACGTGTATTGAGGCTGGTGCCAATACGTATTTGGGACTGGCTTGAGATTCCCTGAGCAGATACGTATTTGGACACTCCCTGTTCTCTCTCTCTTGGTATGCGCCCTATTTGGTTGACGCACCCTTACAGCTCCCAAAGAGTTGTTCTGGTCTGTCAAATGACAATGGATTTGCTCCACATCCCAATTTTGAAAAATGCATATTGTTTAGATGATAGACTCTTTGACCCAATTGCAATCTATCCCATACTCCCGGCTTCCTTGCCGGACAGCAGCAGTTCTTTCTGAGCTATTTAGCCCATGGTTTAATCAGATAACATCTAAGCATGTGCACCATGTTGGCTGTTTTTCTTTAAAAAAATAAAATAAAACAAAACAGGGAAGAACTATATCTCATCTAGTTAACCTGGGAAGGATATGACAGCAGTTACAGTGACAGGACAACTTCCCTCTTCTCTCTGAGGCTTTCTCCCATGTCCCCTCCTCCTTTGTCTAGATTTAATCATATGACCTAGTTTGTCATGAACCACTGTGAAAAGTTTCCTGGATTCTGACCTTATAAGTCAAACCAGAGAGTGCCTGTCCTAATGGGAACCCCTAAAAAGAAGCTGGGAAATTTCCCTAGAAAGGCAAGGGCTTGGAGGATGGTGCATCGATCTAGCTGCTCCCAAATTCTTCATGATTCTGGATTATAAAACAGGGACATAAACACGATGGGAGAGAGTGCTTCTTTGGGATTCTCCTTTATTAAAAGTACAGAAGAGATATGTTAAGGAAGGATGTTGGTGCAGAGGGAAAGTCAGTTTTTACTAAATATAAGATCAGGTCTACGGAGAAAGAACAAAGACTTCATTTGTATTGGGAGACAGAAATCTAAATCATTGTTAGGTCTTACAAAATGGGAGCAATGTTTTATTATCGAAATAGATTTTTGCCTACAACTTTTTTAAAAAGCACACAGAGCCTAAAGTCAAGCCAGGTGGTGGCATAGAGAAGATTTGCTTTATCTAGGCCTTGAATGAAAGTAGCAAATTTAGGATTTTCAGACAGGTGAAGACCAAGGTCTCTTCTGAAATCTTTTCTTGGCATGGCAAGAGAGAGGGAGTATATTTCATGTCACCTGATAGCAAGGAGCAGTTTGAGAGGAGGCACGAGCCATTGTGTGCCCATGTCCCTTGGGTAGGTATTATGACAGTGACCATAAGACACATCAAAAGAAGATCACACATCCAAGCTTGGAAAAATCCATTGGGATGAAAGCCTGTCATCAGTTGTCAGGATGCCAGCCCTGGGGGAAGAAATTGGGGGTTGTATATGTGGCAAACATCTGAGATCCTCTAGCCTTTGTCTGTTAGAGTTAGGGCACTGGGGACAGAGATTGAGGAGCACCCTTTAGCCCAGCTAAATTGAAACAAAGCCATTTTCTATATTCAAGAGGAAAAAAGTCAGCAAAATATATAGTTTAGAAAAGTAGGCCTTGAACTTCCTCTGAAGAGCCTTGGACTTCACCCAGAGCCTGGGAGCCGCAGACACCAGCTGACCACTCATAGCACAAAGAACTTTGTGCCTTGTCAGGAACTTGAGAATAAATACCATGGTCATGGGTGGGGAGGGAGGAAGAGAAAGAAGGAAGAACCTGGGGTGAGAGAGAGAGAGAGAGGGGCAGTCCACCAAGGAGTTCCCCTGCCTGAAGGTGGCGAAGCCACAGGGGCCATGTTTGCATTTCTCTTTGCCCCTCTTGCTGTCAGCTCTAGGGTAGTAATCTACAGCTGGCTCCATATGGATGCACGCTGCCTTGTGCATGCTTCCTGCACCTGGTCTAGCCTAGCCCTGCCCTACCTTGCCCGGCTCTACCTTCTTTTCCCATCCTTTCTCATGCACCAGCTCTCAGCAGATTCCTGGGCAACTTTCTATTTTTTCCCATTTCTATTGTTTCAAGCCTTTTCAAAAGGTTTGGGGGCCTTAGAGGGCTGAAGAAATGATGACTGTGGAAGGAGACCGGACCTCATCTGTTTCCTTCTTTCTGCTTGGGATGCGTTCTGCTCCAGGGCCCTTTGGGTATCTCCTGAATTTGATCCAGACCAGAAGAGGCTGGACATGGCTTTTAGAGGGGTGGGGTGGTGGAGGGGGAGGTAAGAAAGGACACTGGGAAGGGAAATTGAATTCCCTCCTTTAACCAAATAGGGTGGAGGGAGGCTTGCTCCTCTCTGGCTTCTGCAGCTGGTAACTGTTGTATGGGTTTCTCTTTCTCTGTTTCCTTGCCCCCCCTCCTTCCTCCCCAGACTCCTTTTCAGTCATCGGGCCTGGATACCAGCCGGACAACTCGGCATCATGGTCTAGTGGACAGAGTTTATCGGGACCGCAACCGCCTTGGGTCTCCTCACAGGCGCCCCTTGTCAGTGGATAAACATGGACGGCAGATATCCTTTATGTTGGAAGGTTGGGGGGCAAAGCAACTACTGTAGAATTTGACAGTGAAAGAGCTGGAAAGGCCCTTAGAATGTAGACTATCATATCTAGAAGAACCTTAGAATGTTGGAAAAAGAAGAGTCTTAGAGCATAGAATGCCAGAACTGGAAACATAGGATATTAGTACTAAAAAGGCTTATAGAAATATTCTACAATGACCCCTTCGTATTACATCTGGGGCACTTGAAGCCCAAAGAAAAGAGGGCACTTAATAGTATAGTATGGTAGTAGAAGAATAGACCCTTGAAAGAACTTGCTGTGAAGGTGTGTGATCAGCTTTTTTCTCTGCCTCTTTTTCTGGGCTGACTTCCCCTGACCAGGAGCTCCCCATTATTGCTATAGTGTGAACAGCATTAAAGTCTGAAGTTCTTAGGATCCTCTTAAAGACCTGGGATCTGAAGACTGAGAAGCCCTTTCTCCAATGGCAGTTTGAGCTTGCAGCCAGTCAGGAGCAGCCGGAAGAGTTGGCCTCAACAGAGCTCTCTCACTCAGGGGACAGCACCGGCAGTCTAAGTTCAGAACTGGGGAGGAGGTTAAGATCCCTAGGAAGGAGTCAGCTGAACCCAGACTCCCTGCTGTCCCGGCCCCAGATTTCATGACCACATTCCCATTGCCTGGAAAGGCTGCAGCCCACACATGTGTGTTCACAGGAGGAGAGTGCTGAGTGGTAGGCGGAACCGAGTTGTACCACCAGGGAAAACATATTGTAGTGGTGGATAGGGAGAAAGGGCCCAGAGCCAATTTGAGAGGGCCAGGAGGAAGATGCCTCAGAGTTAGAGCAGCTCCCACTGTTTCCCAGCCGGGTACAAAGTGATGCATATGCTTGGTTTGGGAGTAAGGGGGCCCAACACTTAAGTCCATCCTCTTTCCTCCTGGTGCCTTTTCTTGTTAATTCACCATTCTAGACTAAACCTAGCCTGCAGAGGATTTTCTGTCCTTTTGGCTGAAAACAGATTAAATCAAACTAGGAAAATTAGAGTTGTCCCAAGGGACTGAGTTGCTGCTAAGTGCGGGCTATTTGGTTGTTTTCCCCTTAAATCATCAAATCACGTGGACAGCTGTCCATATGGGACCGTCTATCTGTCACCTCCATCAGATACAAGCTGGAGAAGGTTAGTGGCCCAAGTTGTGTATACTGGGGTCAGGTCTAGGTTCAGGGCCCCACCATAGTGATCATGGGTTCAGGGAGAGCTGTGTCTTATCTGGGTCAGTCACTGTGAGTCTCTGATGATGTGCCATCTTAGCTGCCATTAGTGGCCCTGGCATATGCATGCTTAATTTATTGTGTTTTGCCTGATTTGCTGATTATTGAGCTTCCAAAAGCCCTGTTCTGACAGCTCTCAACTCCTAACCTGTTTCATCGGGTCTTTTCTGAAGAATGTGTTAGCAGGCTTCTTTTTGCTATTTTGGAGGGCTGCTGATACACACCTTGTTTTGTGAGGATTCTGGGGATTTGTATACAGCGGGCCTGATACTATGACCCACAAAGATGGACCTGAGAGTGGTTATCAGTGTGTTTCCATACTAATATTGTTGGACTTTGTTCCTAGTGTTTATTGGTATCATTTCATCTTTTGGGTATTTTATATATTTGGTCAAGGGATGATGTTTTCCCTTAGCTAAAACTGAGATACAAGGAGACTTGTCAGCCATACTGAGAACTCTAAAAGGGGGTCATAAAAATGTGTGTGTGTGTGTGTGTGTGTGTGTACAGACAGACATTCATTTAGTTCCCTTCTTTTCCACCCCTTCCTGCCCCAGTTCTAGTGTTTTCTTTTTGGGATTGGGAGAGAATTTCCTTAAGGCTTCACCAAGGGAAAGGGCCTCAGCAACTGAGTCAAGCAGCTATGTCACCTGATTCAATTTAACACAAACTTTAATTAAACAGATTTTATGTGCAAGGCCTCATACTAGGTGTTAAGGAGACAACGATGGAAACCCCTCCCCAAAACTTAATTCTACTTGGAGGGGAAGTAAGCAATATGTTCAAAGAGAAGTAGAATACAAGGTAGGGTGAGATTTGTGGGGAAAGAGGTCAGACAAAATGTCCTAATAAATAGAGGAGGGAAAATATATTTTCACTTGGGAAGGTGCCTCAATTCTATCCAATCTAACACTCATTCCAGCTGCTATATTCTCAACACTGTTCTAAGTGTTAAGAATTACAAAGTAAAAACATAACAGTCCTTGGCCTCAAGGAACTTGTGGTCTGCTAGGGTAGAGGCAGATATGAGGATGCAGTATTTAAATTGCTAAGTATGTTCAGGATCATTTAAGAAGGGAGCAAGTACTGAGGATCAACTTCTAGAAGAAGGTAGCGGGGCAGCTGGGTAGCTCAGTGGATTGAGAGTCAGGCCTAGAGATGGAGGTCCTAGGTTCAAATCCAGCCTCAGACACTTCCCAGCTGGGTGATCCTGGGCAAGTCACTTGACCCCCATTGCCCACTCTTACCACTCTTCCACTGAGAAGCCAATACACAGAAGTTAAGGGTAAAAAAAAAAAAAGGTAGCATGTGAGAACAGTGAAGGTGGCTTCTGAGCTGAACCTACATGTAGAGAAGGGTTTTAAGGCAGAGAGAGCAAAGAAAGCATCCCAGGCATTATGAAACAAGGTATAAAGGTAGGGAAGGGATTGGAGGGATTTTGTGGAGCCTCCTCCTGCTTAATTTGGGTCTCCTCTGAATCTAAACTCTCTTCTTAATAATAACAAACATTTATAGCACCTACTCTAGGCTATGCCTTGTGCTAAGAATTAATCTTCCATCTATACAAATGCCAAAGTTGTATTCCTAAAACAGAAATTTTATCACTTCATTACTCAGAAAGCTCCAGAGGCTTCCTGTTGCCTATGAGATAAAATTTAAACTCTGTTGTTTGACTTCATAGTCTGGCTCCTACCTGTCTTTCTAGGCTGAGCCATTTAGCCATTAAACATTTATTGGGGGTGGGGGCAGCTAGGTGACTCAATGGATTGAGTGCCAAGCCAGGAAATAGGAGGCCCTGGGTTCAAATGTGGCCTCAGGCATTTCTCAGCTTTGTGACCCTGAACAACTCACTTAACCCCAGTTATTGTTCTTACTATTCTTCTGTCTTAGATACTAAGTATAAGACAGAAAAGGTAAGAGTTTAAAAAAAATTTATTAAGAGCCTACTATGTGCTAAGCACTCTGCTAAGCCATGGGAATGAAAAGAAAGGCAGTAGATGGACCCTGCTCTTAAAGAGTCCCAGTCTGATGAAGGAGACAACATGCAGACAACTGTGTAAGATGTAGACAGAGTCTGTGTCTTTTGTAACATAGAATAAGTCTTGCATAATCAAGAGAAGAAAGGCACTAGAATGAAGAGGAGAGGATTTAACTGAGACCTGAAGTAAACCAGAGAGGTTAGGAGGCAGTAATGAAGAGGGAGAATATTCTGGGCATAGGGTCAGCCAGAGCAAATTTCCAGAGCTGTGAGATGGAGGCTCTAGGGGGGAGCAACAGCCAGGAGGCCAGTGTTGCTGGGTTAGAGTCCATCGGAGGAGGAGTAAGTTGTATGAAGACTGGAAAGGGCCAACCTGGAAAGGACTTTGAATGCCGCTTTATATTTTATCCTATAGGGGATAGAGAAAGGCACTGGAATTTATTGACTAGGAAAATGATATAGTCAGACCTATGCATTAGGAAGATTAACTTGACAGCTGAGTGGAGGATGGACTGGAATGGGGAGAGACTGGGGTAGGCAGATCAAAGGGCAGGCTAGGAGCAATGTCAGAGGATGGACGGGGTGCACATGTAAGAGATGTTTTGAAGGTGAAAATGACAGGATCCAACCTCTGGCTAAATATAGGGAGAGAATGGGAAAAGGTAGGTGACCCTCCACACCTGGAAAGGATGGAGGCGCCCTTGACAGTGTTGAGGAAGTTCCAGAGGGGAAAGGGGTTGGGGGAAGAGGAGTTAATGAAATCAGTTTTGGACTTACTGAATCGAAGATGTTTATGGGACAGCTCAGTTTGGCATGTCCAGAGGACAGTGGGAGATTGTGAGTCTAGTGTTTGATAAATAATCTGAGAATCATCAGCATAGAGAGGATAATTAACTCCATAGAAGCTGATGAGATCACCAGGAGATGTAGAATAAAGAGAGGAGAAAACAGGTCCCAGGACAGAGTCCACTTTAGTGGATGATGTTAAATTGGGCTCCCCTGCATACTCACCATTCCAGCCAACTGACCTACTTGCTATTCTCTGTATAGAACATATTCTCTCTCTCCCCTCACATGTTCAGTGGAACATACCTGTTGAAGCCTTTTCCCCTCATCTTTGCTTCTTAGCATTTCCAGGTTCCTTTAGGGCTCTGATCCAGTACCTCTCTCCAGTGGGAGGCTTTTCTGGATTCTTCCAGTTGTTGGTTCTTTCCTCTCCAAGAATTTTTCTCTTTTATATTTTGCATTTACTTATGTATGAATGTGTTTTTTCTCCACAGTAGAATATAAGCTTCTGGAGGACAGGAACTATTGTGTCTCCACTTGAGTGCTGGGCATGTTTTAATAAATGCTTGTTGAATGGCATTGAAGTCTGGCCTTAGTGTTTGTACTTTGGTTCTGTTCGGTAGGGTTCAGTGGAGTTGGGGTTGGCAGAGAAGTGAAGGAAGTGGGACAGACAGCAGGACAAAATCCCTTTTGTAGTTGAAGAAGCTAACAGTCTGTCTCATCTCCCACCAGGACCAATTCTGACTCTGCCCTACACCAGAGCACCATGACACCCACTCAACAAGACTCCTTTGCAGGGGGCTCCCAAGATATCCAGCAGAAAAGAGGTAACTGATGGTCAACAGAGGGCCCTTTGCAGGAGTCCAGGAAGCCCTCTTGGTTACTTAGCTCTGAAACCTGAGGTACCTGCAGTTATTAGCTTACCAGGCAGGAAGTTGGATTATTAAGAAGAAATGTAAATCACAGTTTATATGTGTAAATAGATGGGTTTTTTTTTCAAATCAAGGATGGACAAGAACCCTGTTCTGTTGGGGAATTTTTTTTTTCATGCAATTTTGCTCTTATGTCTCAGAAAAGGGAGAGAATTATAAGAAGAGAAACTTTCATTATAGAAACAAGACATTTTGTAATACTTTGCAGTGATGAAGATGGGTACCTTGGAAAGCAACAAGGTATAAACTAGAACTCTGGGCTTGAGATCAGAAGACCAAAATTCAAGTTCTGACTTCCATAGTTATTAGCTGTGTGACTTTAGGCAAGTCTTGTTGCCTCCTCTGAACATCATTTATCTTGTCTGTAAAATGGGCAAAATAATGCTACTTGTGTCATTTGCTTCCTGTGGCTTTTGTTACCAAAGTGCTTCATTAGCTGTAGAACACTCTACAAATGTGAACTCTTATTACTATTCACTTGTAGGGTTTCCTATTTATCTGTGGAATGTTTCTTCTCCCAGCACTGGCTGGAGCGCCTCTCCTTTAGTTGATGGGATTCATTTGGTATAATCCTCTTTGAAATGACTTGTGGTGATTCTTAGAGAATATCCAGCTTGTTTCTAGACCAATATTCAATGCCTTTCCTGCTCAATGGGGTCTGTTAGAGCTTGAGCTTTAAGTGGAGTAGTCCATAGTGAATTCCACACCACAATGAGTTATCAGAGGGGGACTTCTGGGAAAGTGGTGATTGTTCTGACTAATTATTATTATTATTATTATTATTATTATTATTATTATTTTTTTTTTTATTATTTCATTTGCTTGTGAGGTTCAAATAGAAATTGACCTTGGATAAGTTGCTGTCCTACTGTTATTCCTTTATGTTCAGTATTCTACAAATTTCTGAATAGATGGCAAAAATACCTGCTTTTTGTAGTTGAATTAAAGCATGGAGATAGAAGGTTATTCTCTGTAGGCTCACCAAAAGAACTGTGGGTGTTATAGCACCTCCACAGAGCATTATGATCTCTGTAAATCTCTCTGCTTTGAAAGCTTCTTGTTCTATGTAAGCTGAAGATTTCATATTGAGGATGGTGATAGCTATTAAAATGTCATTCTTAAGTGTTTATCAGTCATTACCATATGTGAGTAATTAGGGAAAACAGTTCTGTCTGTGGTCATGATCTGGGTCTAGCAGAAGTTGTTGGTCAAAACCTTTAGGATTTTTCGAGGTCTCTATTTGCAGTCATCTATCAGACCATGAAAGGGAGTGAGTTTCTGATGTATAAGCCTAGCCACCAGTCCATATCTTTTTAGCTATTTGGCAGGTGCTAAATTTTAAAGGCATTATCATCATCATTATTATTATAACCTTTTTATGTTGGCATTATTTTGTCACCTTCTTTATGTTGGCAGATGGTGTTAACCAGTGATTTTCTTTGACTTGCCTCACTAGAGTAAAATAGAATGACAGAATATTATAAGCGGGTTCAAAACCCACATATTTCTAAAGTTTTATTGATGTCTTTTTATCCCTATTCATTTCTGGATTTGCTCCTTCTCGTCCCTTTCATCTAAGAAAGAAAAACAAAATTTTTCAAAAAGTTAAACAAAATCATCCATCGTAATGGATGTAAATCTGACAATGTGTATAGTATCCACATCCATAGTCTCCCACTTCCCCTGAAAGGAAGGAGGTGTAGTTGTCTGTTCTTTTGAGCAAAGATTAATTATTACATTAATTCAAGATTCAATTTCATTTTAGTTTCCTTTCTTTTTTAAAAACACTATCACATCATCCTGTCAGCCAATATCTATTGAATTAGAGGCAGCTAGGTGGCTCAGGGAATTAAACAGTGGGCCTAGAGTCAGGAAGACCTGAGCTTGGTTTTGGCCTTACTAGCTGTATGATCCTGGGCAAATCGCTTCACTTTGCCTTTAGTTAAATGGGGATAATATTAGCACTTACCTCCCAGCATTGTTTTGAAGATAAAATGTATATTTGTAAAATACTTAGCACAGTATCTGGCACATAGTAAGTGCTATCTAAATATTTTTTCCTCAACCTCCCCTGATTGCCCATCATGTGCCAGTCAGTCAGCAAACATTGCTTAAGTCCCCACTGTGTGTCAGGCACTCTTCTGAGGTCTGGGATACAAAGAGATTTTCTCTCCTCTAAAGGAACTCTCAGACTAATGCGGGGAGCCAACATGCAGACAACTATGTATGTAGGGCAAATTGGAGATAATTATCAGAGGAAGACACTAACATTTAGGGGAATTGTGAAAGACTTCCTGTAGAAGGTGGGGTTTTATCTGGGGCTTGAATACTGTGTTAGATGCTAAGTATATAAAGTCCTATATAGAACAATACCTGATCTCCAGAAGCCTCTGTTCTATGGGAGGAAACAGTGTATATATGTATGTATATATACTTAGATAAGTACATGTCAGAATATAAGGTAATCTCAAGAGGGAATGACACTAGCATTAGGGAAGCTTCATGGAGAAGGTGGCCTAAGCCTGAAACTGGAAAGAACTAGGCCTTTCAGGCCTAGGGGCCAGCCAGCCTGTGCAAAGACACAAAGACAGGAGGTAGATTGAACTGTGTGAGGATTAGCACAAAGCCCAGAGGGATGGGGAGCAAAGTGTAGTAAGGTAAGGTAGATTTGAGTCAGCTTGTGGAGTTGGTTGAGCAAAGGAGTGATGTGGTCAGAGCTCTGATTTAAGGAATCCCTTTGGCAGCCATGTAGAGATTGGTTTGGATTTGGAGGGGTTTCATACAGGCAGGCTGTCAGGCTATTGCAGGAGTGAGAAGTCCAGGACCTAGACCAGGGTGGCAGCAGTTTGGGGGCTGATGTGGGTTTGGGGATAAATATGAGTCTATTTTGGATATGCTGAGTTTGAGATAACTACTATGTATCCAGTTTGAAATGTTCAGTAGGCATTTGGTGATGTGGGCGGGGAGCTGGGGAAAGAGATGGCAGCTTGGATATATTGATCAGAGGTCATTTGCATAGAGACAATAATTGGAACTGTGGGATCTGATAAGGTCACCCAGAGAGAGGAGAGAAGAGAGCCTAGCACAGAGCCTTGGAATTCTCCCACAGTCAGAGACTGGGATAGGGATGACAATGATGATCCAACAAAGGAGACTTCGAAGAATTGGTCAGACAGGGAGGAGGAAATCCAAGAAGGGGCTGCAAAAACCCAGAGAAGAGAAGGGTGTTTAGAAGGGAATCAGCTGTATCCCAGACTGCAGGGAGGTCAAGAAGGAAGACTATTGAGAAAAAGGCAATTAGATTGGCAATTCAGACCTAACTTTGGAGAGAACAACATCATAGAGCTTTGCATTAATCATATACAATTCTCTTATTCTACATCATATAGGGAGATGCTAGTTTTATTTGGTGTTTGTCAAGTTCAGAATTTTTAAAAAGAATGATATTTCTAAAACTTTGGAGAGAGCAATTTCAGCTGATTGATGAGGTTGGAAGCTAAAATGCAAAGGGGAGAAAATGGACACTTTGAGTTGAGACAGCTTTTTCTATGAGTTTGGCTGTGATGGGATAGAGGGTGTAGGATGTTAGCTTGAGGGAATGATGGTTCTCAGTGAATATGCTTTTCAGGATAATGAAGACTTGAGTCTGTTTGTAGGCAGCAAAGGAGTCAATAGATGAGAAGAGATTATGAGGGTCATTCAAGCCTTCCTAGGCTTCTCTGAATTTTTTCACCTGAATATCCTTCATTTATTACAGGAAAATAATATCCCGTTATACTCATGGGAGCACATTTTGCTGAGTCATTCCCCAAATCAGTGGATCCTGTTTTGTTTCTCATATTAGGAAGGAAGGAAAGAAGGAAGGAAGGAAGGAAGGAAGGAAGGAAGGAAGGAAGGAAGGAAGGAAGGAAGGAAGGAAGGAAGGAAGGAAGGAAGGAAGGAAGGAATGACTTACCTAGGGTCACACAGTAAGTGTTGTAGGTCAGATTCGGACTCAGATATTCCTGACTCCAGGACCAATGCTCTACCCACTGTGTGCACCTATTTGTCTCTACCACAAAAAGTACTACTGTGAATATTTTGGTACATGTGGGGCTTTTTTGTATGTCTGACTTCCTTGAGGATCTGCTATGTCCAAATAGTAAACAGTTTAGTGACTTTTCTCACCCATTTCTACACTGCTTTCTAGATATCATCAGTGAATCAGTGTGTGGGACTTGTTACAGCCCTTCCAGGATGGACTGGTTCTGTTTTATCTTTTTTTTTTACAGTTTGATCCAAACTTCCTATTTTATAAATGAAGAAATCTAGGACTAGACAGGTTTAGGTGACTCATCTAAGGTCATGTATCTGGGAATGAGCTGAAGCCAGCTCTTAATTCAGGTCTTCAGACTCTGAGACCAGTCCCTTTGCTGCTATACAATGCCCTGCTTCTGAGATACTGTGATACTGGAAGTATTCATCTCATTCCTTAGCAGCCATTTCTAGGCCCCTCTCCTTCTGTTGTTTCTGCACAGAATGAGCCTGCCAGGAGTAGGAGGTTCTCAGCAGGAGGGGACTAGAAGTAGCCCCCTCCTTTTTCATGAAAGGAAGCAGCTAGGGTTGTAGCCAACATCATATTTCAACAGGTAGGAATTTACCTTTTACTGCCATCCCTCTTCTCATCACACTTGCCTGGGGACAAGAGGTTTTTCCCCTGCTAACCTTTCTGGCATCAGGGTCAGTTCCATGGATTTGAAAGGTAAATAGCACATCTGGTCCACCAGATGTTCAGCGTCCTTAC
This sequence comes from Gracilinanus agilis, assembly GCF_016433145.1. NCBI lineage: Eukaryota > Metazoa > Chordata > Mammalia > Didelphimorphia > Didelphidae > Gracilinanus > Gracilinanus agilis. The sequence continues at coordinate 731,865,173 of NC_058130.1, read as the reverse complement.
TGGGTTAGAGTTGGTTAAACAGAGAATAAAGCATATACAGACGTTGCAGAGTCAAAGACTTAAGGTTTTCCAGCTCTTTTGATACACATTAGTTTCTGTGGGTTTTTTTTGGTACCAAATCCTTTTATAGAATTTTTTTTCTTGCCCAAAGGAATTATTGTTGTTTCAATAATTGCCATATATCCATAATCTGAATAAGAACAGTATCTAGTGCTATAGGTAAAACTTAAATAATGCAGTTTCTTAAGAGATTTTGTCTCATGATCCTTCTTTTTTTCTCCCCTCCCCCATTACTCTACCTCCAGTCTTATTATTGACAGTTCCAGGAATGGAGGAAACCACCTCTGAGACAGACAAAAACCTCTCTAAACAAGTGTGGGACTCAAAAAAGGTAAGAATTTACGACAAACTGGGAAACTGAGTTTTCTTTAAAGCGCAAAGCCTCTATGCTATAGAAGAAAGCTAGAAATGCCTCTGGGTAGAATAAGACGTCTTAACCTGAGGTCCTTTGAGGGTTCTGTGCATAGATGTCAGGCAATCCATGAACTCGAATGGAAGAAAAATACCATTTTTATTTCAGTAGTATTATTCCTCTTTGTTATCTTCTGTGTTTTATTTTCTGCATTTAAAAACATGACTCAAAGTAAGGCTCCCTAGATTTCACCAGACCTACTGGCCAAGGGGTTCAGGGCATGCAAAAAAGTTATGAACCCCTGGACCAGTACGACATCTGAAGGGCTCAGAAGCAGAAAGAACTATTGGGCAGAGCTGTCCAACATGGAAGAGACAACCTGTGAAATAATGAGTTCCTTGTCTTGGCAGTTGTACACTCAAAAGCTGGACAATCTCTTGTCAAAGATGTCATAAGGAGGGTTGCTGGATAAAATGAGAGTTCCCTAAGAGAGTAGTGATTTTACCCAGTGAATAATACTGTTGAATGGGGATATGCCCTCTCCTCTTTACCCTGACTCAGATGTTGGGCGAGAAGGAGAAAGATAACAGCTTTGGTTTCTTGGAGAGAGTGAGGTCTTGTAGGATTTGGATAAGAAGAAAAGAAAAGAAAAAAGTTCTTACCAAAAATGTTGGCAGTTTATTGTCATGCCGTGCTGTGTTTTTCAGGTCCAGAACCCAGGGTAGGGCTAGATGCCTAGAGTGTACTCTGATAAAGACTTAATGATTATTTCAGGGATGAGGTGGGACTAGCTGGCCTCATTCTGAGGGTCTGAATTGGAATCATGGTGAGCTTGTGCTTCAGACCTTAGACAAGATACTTTGCTTAGCTGAGCCTTAGAGATTTCCTCATCCATCAGACATGGGGTTTATACTGAATGATCTCTAATGCTGTAGCTCTGATATCCCTCCCAGGAATATAGGGAAGGAAGGAGGACATATCAGCTTCCAGTCTGAGTAAATTCCTTAGAAGATTCTGAACAGCCCAGGTTAGAAGGACCAGCCAGTGAGGGTGTTCACAAACAACGCTCTTGGAGAGGAGGTTGATAGGAAAGTGAATGTGTCTTAGTGCCAGAAGCCATCGAGGCTGTGAGGTTTAGCACGGCTACTCCACAAGCTCTGACAATCCAGCACGGCAGGTTGTCAGGAGGATGGAAATTCCACACTCAGTTTACCCCATGTGATTCTTTTTACAGTGACATTCACTTGCATGGAAATTATTGCAATCAATATCCTCATCCAGCTCAAAGGAGACACAGAAAAACAATACAGGTTCATGGCAAGAACAATTACAGCCATAGACTACCCACTATCCCAAAATAAACCCCTGTACAACCCCCTAGAGTAAAGAAATTTCCCCTAGAATCATCCCAGCAAAAAACCAGCAGTTAGTGAGTTAATACAAGTTTCTAAAGTTCCCAGCAAGAAAATACCTGGCCTGAGTTTGTTCCCAAGCTCCTACAGACCAAGAAACAGTAAAACACAAGGAAATTAAGGCAATGACAAATTAGCACAGAATCATCCTACCAGAACTACATTCTTATTAACCCTATAGCAGAAAGAACAGCATGGGAACAAAATTTGGACCAGACTGATATTATTGTATCTTATTAGATGTAATCAACTACCATAACTATCTCCTTGATTTATGATGGGAATGAATAGTATAACGTAACTATATAAATGATATAATTAGTTAAAATATAATTAACTATTATGTTTAGCTAGGAACTGATGTTCTAGTACCTTACGGATGACGGAAAAGAATAAGTTCCAACTAAGCCAGGCCATAATGAATAATTCTTGACAAGCTTGCTTCTTTGTTTAACCACAGTAAGATAATTAGTAAATGCCAATCTTGTGATGTTTCAAAACTTAATATGTGATTTTGAAAGTATGGGAAAATCAAAACCTGTATGAGATCATAAAGAAAAAAGGGTATAAAAATGAAAATCAGCAGATGGCACAAAAAGGAACAGCCTCTTTAACTTGCACTCTGGCTTGTTTTCACTCCATTCTGCGCCACACCATCCCACCTCCAGAGACCCAACCAAGCGAAGAGCAGGCTCTTCTGAGTAAATTCCTTAGAAGATTCTGAACAGCCCAGGTTAGAAGGACCAGCCAGTGAGGGTGTTCACAAACAACGCTCTTGGAGAGCAGGTTGATAGGAAAGTGAATGTGTCTTAGGACAGAGTGAGCCAAGAAGGACAAATAGAACTTTGCCTAGGGCCAGACTAGTTTAGCCACTTTTTAAGAGCAGTTTTTAAAGTTTGTTAGTCTCAAATGGGCTCATTGTTTTGTTCATTCTGCATTCAAATAATTGCCCAATCATACCATTGGCAAGCATTTATTGAGGGAGAGCTTACCATATGCCAGGCACTGTGCTGGGTGCTGGGAATACAGAGACAGAAATGGACCAGTCCCTGCCCTTAAGGACCATATGTTCAATAGAGGGAGGAAACACAGACATCTACAAGTATATACAAAATAAATTCAAAACAAGTAGAGGGGAATTTGAAGGAGAGCCATTGGCATCCAGAGAGATCAAGGAAAGCCTCACATAAGAGGTGTTCTCTGAGCTCAGCTTTGAGGGAAACTACAGATACTCAGAGATGGGAGGAGGGAGAACAGTCCAGGCATGTGGGACAGCCTGGGAAAAAGTGGGGATGTGGGAAACAAAAGCCCCCTGGGTAAGGATCAAAAGAGGGCCATTTTGGCTGAACTGCAGCACATGGGAGATGGAATATGTTGTAAGACTGGAAAGGTGGCTGTAACCAGATTGTGAAAGGCCTTGAATGATAAACAGTGACATTTGGTCCTAGAGATAATGGAGACCCTTGGAATTTAGTGAGCAGGGGAGTGGCATGGTATCTTGTTGCTTAGAGTTCACTTTAGCAAGTATGTGGAGGAATGATCGGAGAACAGAGGTGCCATAGACAGATGAGAAAAGTAGCCAATAAGAGAGCAGCTCTGGCAGGTTGAATCGGCAAGACCTGGCAGCTGATGGACCATGTGAGACACACAGAAAGACAAGGGTGCCTCACAGAGTACCAACCAAGGTGACCAGAAGATGATGATACCTTCTGAAGAGGAAGGTTTGGGCAAATGATGGCTTTGGGTACAGGGGCAGAGGAAGATGAGTTCATCTCTGGACACAGGCTGAGTTTCCAGTGCCTCCAGGACATCTAATTTGCCATGCCAACAAGCAGCTGATGTGAGCCTGAAACTCAGGAGACATATAGGTCTGGAGATGAAAGTGGAACTCGTGAGAGCCAGTGTGATCACCAAAGGAGTGTGTAGAGAGTGGAAGAGAGAGGAAGAGAGGACCAGAAACAGAGCCTTTCTGTTTATCCGTGATTAAAGGACAGGATGGAGGTGACAATCTATTAAAGAAGAATGAGGAGGAATCAAACCAGGAGGAGATAAACCAGGAAAGAGGTCCTCCCAACTGCAGGTGTGACTCTATCCACTGAGCCACCTAGTTGCCTTAGGTCAGCAGTGTCAAAGGCTGCAAAGAGAGCAAGAAGAATGAGAAATCAGAAGAGGCCATTGGATTTGGCAATTAGATTACTGGTTACTTTGAAGAAAGCAGCTTCAGAAGCCAGACTTCAGAGGGTCTAGAGGAGAGGAACAGGAGGGGAACTGTCAATAGCATTTTCTAGAATTTTGTCTCTGAAGAAGTATGGAGGGATACAGAAGGTAGTATGGCTGGGGCAGCTGGGTAGCTCAGTGGAGTGAGAGCCAGGCCTAGAGGCAGGAGGTCCTAGGTTCAAAGCCGGCCTCAGCCACTTCCCAGCTGTGTGACCCTGGGCAAGTCACTTGACCCCCATTGCCCACCCTTACCAATCTTCCACCTATGAGACAATACACCGAAGTACAAGGGTTTTAAAAAAACAAAAAACCAGAAGGTAGTATGGCCTTAAGGAGTTTTCAGAATGGGTGAGGCATCTGCATGCTTGTAGGCTGAGGAAAATAAACACAAATTAGGGAAAGATTGGAGAGAGAGAGAGAGGGAGAGGAAGGGGAAGAGGGAGAGAGGGAGGAAAGCAGAGAGAGAGAGAGAGAGCGCGCGCAAAAAGAGATGATGGTGAGGCATCCAGCTAAGTATGTCACTTGATATCTCTGTTATTGTAGCCTTCTTCTGAAGACTGCTTAACTAACCCTATACCTAACAGTGTAGGCACCTAACTGCTAGTTCATGAGTTGATCCCCACCTCCACTCTACCATCCACCCCCATGGAAAAGGGATCATGACTTACTTTTCTGAATCCCTTAGCACAGAGCCCTGAATGCAGGAGGCATGTCAGAAATGTTCAGTTGAACATTGAATTGTTTTAGGAGCAATTCCTTGAGGAAAACATCAGCCCCAAAGAACAATTAAGGAAAATGGAGAAGTGAGGGAGAAGAACAGTTTGGTGAATTTGAGTTCACAGGCAAGGCCACTGAACCAGTTGTGGGGTTTCTTCTGATCTTGCTTCAAGTCAGTACTTCAAGGAGTCATGCCAGTTTGGGACTTGAAAGCCATTCTGCCCCCAAGCCTCTTGGGTCTCACTGTCAACACTGTATTTTTGATATTGGGGACCAGTTAAAGCTGAGCTGTCCTTTTTTTTGGAGGTTGTTTCAGGTTTGATTTATCAGGCAGTGGGAGACACCTCTGGGCGATTCAACAGAGCCTCCCAGGTTGGCTTGAGGTAGACTTAGGCTCAACCTTGGGAAGATACCAGGGCAGAGGTTCTGATCAGGTAGCATGGTACCTTTGGGGAGGTCAGTATATAAATGCAGGCTGGAGTGCTCTGAGATAGGAGTTCATGCCTCCAGAAGGCACTGGGGGAGGCATGGCTTGGGTGGAGGGGGGGAGCTAAGGTATGCTCATCAGGGACCAGCTGTGTTGGAGCTCAGACCACACGACTTCAATGTAAAAAATATGGGTTCCACTTCTCAGCTTTGCTTTAGGAATCAATTCAGACAACCTATTGTGGCTTTCTGTCTGTTTTTGCTGTTTTGTTTTTTAAAGCTTGAGGTGTTTGAGTGGTACTGGAAATATCAACTATTATTAACACAGCTCTGACCTACAAGAACATCTCCTCGAGTGTTTTGGGAATGAGGCTGGTTTTTCAGTTGAACTCTTCACAAGGATTTCTTGTTACTTCTAGAAGAGCTGTTTCTGAGTTAGGACTGTTTTTCAAAGGTGCCTGTCATTGTTTAGCAGTGCTCATCACCAGTACCACAGCAGCCCCCCCCACATCACTAGCAGAGCTAGCAGCCAAGCATTTCCTCTGATACTTGGGAGCCCAGGGCTCCTCCTGCAAGGCATTAGTGCCCGGGTTTCCTCCTTCAACTTCAGGCCATTTCTGCTGACTCAGGAGGGATCACTGCCCAGTGGGATGGGCTTGTTGTGAGATCTAAGCCGCCACCAGCCAGACTGTGGTTTACAGCACTGAAAGGCAGCCTGGCATAGGGGGAAAGATACCACCTTCTCAAGACCTAGATGTATTATTTACTATTCCCTGAGCTCTTTTCTTTTCTTTCTCAAGGCCTTCCTCTCCTCCCCAACCCTTAGACTCAGGGATATTAGTTTAGATGTTGCTGCCTCGCAGACACCCTGGCTTCCTAGCTCATCAGCCTTCTTAACTTCTATAACCCTTACCTTCACTTATGGTTACACCCTCGTTTTCATTATCACCCTACATTTGCTCATACTGTCAGAACTCTGAAATAATTTTCTCGATCCTCAGTGCCTAGCCTCCCATCTCACTGCTTGGTGGCCTTACTCCTCCTAAACTTTTCTTTATCCTCCGGGTGACCTTCAGTTTCCCCCTCCCTCCTTTCCTGGTTGGTCAGCCCTGCTCTGGCTTCCCTTTCCAGTATTAACCCACTGAGTTTCACACTGTCTTCTAACCCTGGCTACCTCATCCTTGTAGCATTTGTACCTTTCCAAACTGCAGCCCTGTTTACCCACCAGCATTTGCCTTTTCATTTCTTCTGTGCTGCAAAACCAGCAGAAGTCACCCAGTGGTGTCAACTCAGTTCACTACAGATCTGTGTTTCTGTGTGTTGGGTCAGAGGCCCTGGGCCCAGTCCTTTTTCTTATCAACTGTGGGGCTACATTACTTGGGCTCTTTGGATCTCGTTTTCCTCATAGACAGAATGAAGGTGTTGGATTAGATGACCTCTAAGGTCCCTTTCTGCTCTTAAATCCACTGTGATCTATAAGAATGAGTTAACCTCTACTGGACCATCACTATTGCAGGCCAGTCTTCTTACTCTTTCATCAACTCTGTCACACTCTCTAAGGCATCTGTTCAAAATCTTATTTTCTTTTCTCAAGCCCCTCACACCACCCCCTCATTCTCAGCAAAGGACCGTCTCGAGAAAATAGAAGCCGTCTGTCCTAAGTTTCCTTTACTCTTCAGTTCTACACCTCATATCTCTTCAGTCTCATCCCTATTTCTCTTCTTTTGCTTTAGGCCTGAAGGAGAGAGTGGCCATGCTCCTGATGCCTTTAATTCCATCTTTTCCCTTTTTCTCCAGGAGTTGGCTCCTTCCATTATCCTGAATTTCTCTCTAACCTTCAGTCTCTCTCATCTGCTGAATCCTTACCTGATATCTAAAGCTACTTCCAGATCTCCCCCATCCTTAAAACAGCCCCCACTTATCCCCACCTTCCCCTCTACTGATTGTCCTGTATCTTTCCTTTCTTTCTTGGCCAGATTCCTAAAAAAACTCCCTATACTTGGGCCTTCACTTCCTCACCGCCCACTTACTTCTCAGCCCCTTGCAATCTGGCTTCTAAGTCTATATCTCTACTGAGAATGTTCCCTCCCAAGGTCACCAGCCATGTCCTACCTTTTAACTCTAATGCTCGTTTTTCATTCAACCTTCCTACTTCTTGGTTGTTTGACCGCATTGACAACCCTCTTTCTGGGTATACTCTCTTCTCTTCTCTGAGTTTTCTTGACACCACACTCCTGTTTCTCCTCCTGTCATCCTCAGTCTCTTTCTATTTTACTCTCCACACCCCTTTCTTGATGCATAGGTGCTGTCCTGAATGTCTTATACATGTCTGAAACTCAGCAGGTACCAGTTGGAGTTCATTTTCATCCCTCTCAAGCCACCTTCTTCCTGACTTCTGATTTCTGTGGAGATCACCGCCACTCTCAGCCTTGAAGTCATCCTTGACTCTTCAGTTCTGCTTTCATAATGAAGCATCTCTGTTCCCTTTGCTCTATTCATCTGGCCATCACCCTGGCTGAAGTCTGGCTGAAGTCCTCATGAGGTTTCCCCTGATCTATTGATGGTCCAATATCCAGCCTCTCTCTTCTGCAGCCTGTTCTCTGTATAACTGCCAAATTGATACTCCTAAAACACATGCCTATGTCTCTACTCCAGAAGCTTCACTGGCTCCCTGTGGTTCCTAGGAAAAATTACAAATGCTTCTTTTGGACATCCAAAGCCTTTCAAGTCTGTCTCCAGCCTGATTCCATGTTGTTCCCTCTTGCATACGTTCCATTCTAGCCAGACTGGCCTGTTTGATGTTTTTCTGAACATGGCATTCCCTCTGTGCCCCTGGGCCTGTGCACAGGCTGGCCTCTTTGCTAGAGTAGTGCCTCTATTCTAACTCTTCTTATTGCTGGTACCCCACTTGGTAATGCTTTGTATATATTTTGTCTGGACTTCCATGAGTACACATTCTTTTGTTCTAGTAGAGTGTAGGTTCCTTGAGGGCAAGGACCTAGTAACAGCACAGTGACTAATACAGAGTAGGTATGGAATAAATGTTGAATTGAACTGCTAGGGCTCAGAGCTAAACAAGATGAGATGCTTCTATAGAAACCTCAGTTGCTATTTTTATCCTGGGTCACCTTTAGCCAAAACCTCTAAATCCACAGGCTCTGCCTGTTGCTCAGAGGGGCTTAATTCTCCTGCCAACTGCCTCTTCACTCTTTCTCACCATGGGCACAAATTGACCCAGCCCCATGCTACATGCAGAGAGTAATCAGAAACACCCTTGTGAAGTTTTTTCTTGGGAGCTCCTGCCTTTCCCTAAAAGGACTCTTTCTTTCCTGATGATGTGACTTTCTGATGTAGGGAGAAACAATGCCCTTCTTCCTTCAGTGCTCTGGTCTGAGGTAGGAGTTTCCTAGCATTGTTTTCCCTACCCCATAGTTGGGCAAGGGACGAGTGCCAGCTCCCAGTCTTTCTGACCATCTGTTGCTCCCTAGATATTTTAGAGGGGAGAACTTAAAGACATGAATTGGTTTATTTCAGAAAGACCCTGGCCCTGGGTCTTTAGGAAACCAAACAGCTTCTTTATGGTGCCCTTCTCCCCTCAGGGGAAGCCAGAGTTGAGGGTTCAGGATATGGTCTTAACACTGCCATATGTCTCTGAAGCAGTGTCACAAATCCAGCAGGAGTGGGAAAATGCAGTTTAGAGGTTTTGCATATGGGTTCGAGGCCTGTTCTCTCATACCCGTGGGCAGTGTGACATTGGACATATTACTATGTCTTATGTGTAAAATTATAAGGGATGATCTCTAAAGTGCCTTGGAAGCTCCAAAATCCTTGATTCAGCTAACCTAAAAATGGGGTCACAAAAGGCTAAGGAGACTCTGGGTTTGGTAGCACTAAGTGTTGAGGAATGCATGCTGCTTTCTTGAGCTAGGTTTCATTGTGGTCTTGTCTTTTATTTCAGACAGGGTCATCAAGGCCTAAGTCCTGTGAAGTCCCAGGAATCAAGTAAGTCTTGAGTATGTCTCACTTTATGCAAATGTGTGCCTGTGTGTGCTCACACACATGCTCATTCGTGCACACAGCGCTTTTGTGAGGGGCAGAGTTGCTCTCTTAAAACATATCTGCTTAGAGGCCAGATTTAAGCAGCAAACTTTGGTAGGTGATGAGAATCTGCACTGAGTAGAGCAGGCGTACATACTCACTCTGGAAGGGCTAACTGCAAGGTGAAGCTGTGTCCATGTTTCTGGAAAATTGCTGAAATGGCTGATTTAAAAAAATATATAGGCTATATTCCTAAAAAAGAAATTTCTTTAGTTGGACACTAGCAACCAGGTACTCTCCAAGTCTAATTGGGGAAAAAGTACAGTCTGAATTTAGCCTAATATGATAAATGTACCTAAAGTGATGTTGCATCTAATAGCATTGGTCTGAGTTCTCCTATGGTATTATTTTGTGAATGAAGCCTTCTGCCAGTTGTAAAGAATTACTAAACTGAAAGTTAGGAGGCCTAGGTCAATTAGTATTAGAGAAGTTAAGTCCTCCCCTTACCCTGTGGTTTTGCCCATTAGGTTTTAGTGTAGAATTCTCTATCCCACCTTTATTTTAGTTCAACATAATTAAACCAGTTAAAACCTTTTACCTTGCCTGTTGGTTTCAAAGACTCTGGCCTAGTGCTGACAGTTGGCCAACAGCCATTTTTATCAGTTATCAGCAGCTTAGTTGTGTACTCTGGTCTCCCCATCCTGGTCCTGTCTCTCCTACAACCCAGTGTGTGTACCCACAACCATTTAGATTATATTGTAACATCCCTGGTGCCCTCCATATATCCATCTTTTTCCACAGTCCCAATTCTCTTACAAATGTGGTTCAGGGCCACACTTCCTCTTCTTTGAATAAAGAAGTTGGAGTATATAATCTCTTAGGCCCTTCCTACCTTGGACACTTTAGTTCTAAGGACTGTTCCAGAACTAATCTTTAGAGCTTATCCTTGCTATTCTCTGTGTGGTCTCTCCCTTTCTTTAGCATCTTCCCATCTGCTGACCAGGAAAACACTACAACCCTAATTCCTGCCACCCATAACACAGGGGGATCCCTCCCTGACCTGACAAATATCCATTTCCCTTCACCTCTCCCAACCCCTCTGGATCCGGAAGAGTCCACATTTCCAGCCCTGAGTAGTTCCAACAGCACCGGCAACCTGGCAACCAACCTGACCCACCTGGGCATCGGCACTTCCAATCAGGGTAAGGGCTAGACCTGAGGGACTCTTGATGAAGGGATGGGGGTCCTGATTCAGGTGTATGGCATAGCTCATGTAGACACCCCCTAAGTTTGGACAGCACATTGATGGGGTGAGGGACCGAGGAGGAGATTCCATTGGGTATGCACAAAGATACAGTTCAGAGTTTTTCAGGTTGAAGGGTGTTCTACAGATGTGGGCGTTTTGATGTAATATGCATCTGGAGATAGTCATTTAGAAGTTATTCGTTTACTTAGAGCAACGACAGCCCATTAGGCAGGTGAATATATCATCCCAGAAACCTGCTGAAAAGCAAGCTCTGAAAGAGAGCTCTGGCCCTGAATTTCCATGGAACTTTCAAAGAAATCTCCAGGTCTGGAATTTCTCTGTTGTTTTCTTAGAGAACAAGGGAGGTGACAGTCCTCTGCTCTGGTCAGCTCACATCTGGAGTTCAGGTATGGGTACTACATTGTAAGAGAGATGTTGGCAAGCTGGAGTATGCCCAGAGGCAGGTCATTAGAATGTAGAAGCAACTCAGAACCTTGCCCTGGGAGGGTCAGCTGGAAGAACCAGGGCTGTTTATGCCTAGAAAAGGGGTCGCTTAGATGGACATTCTGTTGTCTTCAGAGATTTCAAGGGCTTTTTAGTGAAAGAAAGAGTAGACCTACTCTGCTTAACCCTATACGGGCGACCTGGGATCCCTGGGGTGGGAGAGAGGGGAGGATTATAAGGAAGCAGATTTAGAAGTTGTTATATATGTTAGAAGTTGCTTCAGAGAAGGATTGTATTAGCTGGCCTTTGGGGACTCTTCTATCCTAAGACCGTGTGACTTGTGAAAGGATGTGCTCAGTTTATTAGCTTTTAAGCATACACCTTGGTCCCAAATGTGGTCACAGGGCACTAGAGGTCCTGCTGTGTCATTGGATTCTGCACTCACTGGGTTTTAGGCTATATATACTGCCTTGAAGATATTTCTAAGAACTTGTTTCTTTTCCCAAGGACAGAGCTTCTGAAGGCCTGCTGGGCCATACCTCCTTCCTTTGCCTACTTGTCATTTATGAATGTAATGAGGATTTGGACATTTCCTTTGGGACCAGGCTAAGCGGCTCAGTTGTTTTGAACTTGGTTCTCAGAGCCCAGAACATTTTCCATTTGCTTTGTCTGACCCATAAGAAATGCCTGAATTTGGAGTCAGAGGTTCTGAATTCAAATCCCTATTTTGCTTCTTAACTATCTTTTTTGACCTTTGACAAGTCTCTTACCTTCCCTGAGCCTTAGGTTTCTATGGCATGGGACATTACAATCTCTGATTGTATGCTACTGTGAGAGCAGCCAAACACAGTGAGGCCCTTTCTCCTTCTGGTTGCTGCCATGCAGGCCTGGAGGATGTGGAGATGTCGTGATGAGAAGGGCTTTCTCATTAGATGAACACATTGCCCTACACATTCCCATGAAGGTCTGCTTGCTCCCAGTAGAGATACTGTGCGGGAGGTCTGGAAGTCAGATGGGGGTTCACTGAGTCTCTTGATCTCTTTCTACAGACACCTTCTACTTTCTGTTCCTTGTTTTATCAGCTAGGATCTGCAGCAGCCTCCAGCAGTGTTCGTTCAGTGCATTTGCCAGAGTGCCCTTGGCAATCCTTTCAAAGCACTCCCAAGGATAATGTACCTCCAAACTGTACTGAGTCTAAACAAATGGAGTAGAATATACACATATGAAAATAATAGACTCGAGAATGTTGCATTGTACCTAGCAGGAGGACTCACACACTGAAGGGCAGCCTGGTTGTTAGCGTAAGAAGCATAGAATCTCATAATGTTTGACATATGTTTGATTGTTTGTGCATTTGCCAGGGAGAACAGGTCACTTGGCAAGGTTTTTTGCATTTTAAATCAAGCGAGAGCTGCTGGCCTCTGGCACATACTGTACTTACCATCCAGACCAGCCACTCAGGCCCTTGGACAACAAAGAAGAAAGAGGTCTGTGTCTCCAAGATGACAACTCAGCTCCTCTCTGGTTTCTGTCCTTGTTTGTTGAAATCTGGCCCTCAACCCCTCATTAGAAATGGAAAGGCTCCCAAATTTCAGGTTGGGAGTAGGTAGATGGGTAGGGAATATGTGAAGACTAGAGGGTGGAAGGGTTCTTTTGGGCAGGGGGATTTTCTGGGTGGCCCCCTTAAGCAAATGTTTTGTGCAGTCAGGCAGAGCAGATTGCTCCTCCTTTGGTGTGGAGTGGAAAGAGTATTTAAAGTCAGACGATCTGCTTCTTATTTTCTGTGTGATCCTTGGGCAAGTCCCTCAGCCTCTGTAGGCCTCAGTTTCCCTATCTGTAAATCGATTGAGTTGGGCTAGTCTCTAAGCTCCCTTCCAACTCCAGATACTAAAATCCTTCTGCCATCACTAGGACTCCTCTTGAATTCTCCTTAGTCATCTTTCAGAGAAAAGGTGAGTTATTATAGTTATTTCCTAGACCCAAAGTCTATCCCTATATCCAAGTTGTATTTCAGGTTGTTCTAGGGAGCTTGTGAGTCTATTTCAACTTGGTTTGCAGTCCATTATTTGGCCCTCCTCATTTAGAAGCCTGTATGGGTTCAAATATGATGTCTTTTTATCCCCCTAGGCCCATTAGAGAGATAGTTTGGTGTAATGGAAAGAGCCCCAGCCTGGAAATAAGAAGACCTGATTGACTTTAGGTCCCAGCTCTTTCCTTATTTGCTGCTTGGCCCTTAGCAAAACACACCTTTATGTGTTGGATTTTCATCTAAATCAGGGCTTCTTAATATCAGATCCCTGAACTTGTTTTTTAAAAAAAAGTTTTTGACATCTGTATTTCAAAAGAATTGACTTCCTTTGTAAGCCTTTATTTTATTTTATGCCTTTAAAAGCCTTGTTCACAGACGGGCTCTTCTCTGGGCATCACCAGGTGGCCACTGTCAAAGGGGTCTAGAACTCCAGTGAGGTAAAGAAGCCTTGTTCTAGATCCAGTTCTAAAGGTCCTTTTCAGCAGTGAAAATTCTGTGATTTATCAGGAGAGCTGGGAAAACTGGGAAGTTGATGGCATTAGGAGTATATGAAGTGGTCTTTTATAGACTCCTTTAGGTGGCAGAATGATGGACAACATAGTCATTTGCTGTAAAGAGTTACTGTTGTAAGGTGAGGAGCCTTAGACCCAGAGATATGACCCCTTTGAGATTCCCTGAGGAAGACAAAGGCAGTGCATTAGCTTAGACCTTTAAATGATGGTAAGATTGAGACCCTTGATCTGTACCCAGGCTTACACTTTCCAAGGTGATAGACTCTGCTTCCCAGAGCTTCTGTTCTTCTGACATCTCCTTTGAGCACCCAGCATCCCTTCCATGTCACCTCACAAAAGGAGGCCGATTTGACATAAGGATATACTAGGCACTGAATGAAATGTGCTGAAGGAGCATGTCCAGATGAAGGCCTCTGTTTCATATTTCTCCAAATGTCTTAGACCACCATCTTCCTGCATTCCTGTTAGTTAATTGTGACTCTGCCATGCTTTAGGAGGCTGCCTTTATGAAATTCTGTGGCCAAAAAAGATTTGTTCCCTGGCAGTCTTGGATGATGAGTCTCTTCTTACTCTCCTAAGCTAGTCCTCCTACGACAGACACCTAGCCTGTCCCCTGGTTGCTACTCAAAGCCTTTCTAGTTGGTTAGAACTTGCAAAGTGTTATGCTCAGATGACAGGGCTTCAGAGAGTCCAGAGCCATGCCCACACCTTGGGGAGGTTTCATAGGAGTACCATAACATCTTTCAGATCTAGACCAGACATCCTCTGGTTAAATGACAGAACAGTAAATAGTGAGGGGGATTCAAAGGAATTCTAGAAAGACCTGGATAAAGTGACATGAGGCAAAGTCAACAATCCAGAACTAGTCTTCCTGTTGAATACAATTATAGCTAACTGATGAAAGGACAGCCAAAGGTAGGCAAACCTGAGACAGATTTGGAATAGATCAGAGATTTAGATCTGGAAAGAACCTGGCACACATAGCAGATTCATTTTACATTGGTTTAGTGTTTGTTCATTTGTTTGGCTTTTATTTTATTAAATATAGATCATTAATTAATTAACTAATTAATTAATTTTTAGGCCCTTAACTTCTGTGTATTGGCTCCTAGGTGGAAGAGTGGTAAGGGTAGGCAATGGGGGTCAAGTGACTTGCCTAGGGTCACACAGTTGGGAAATGTCTGAGGTCAGATTTTAACCTAGGACCTCCCGTCTCTAGGCCTGACTCTCAATCCACTGAGCTACCCAGCTGCCTCCTATCGGAGATGTTTTATATGAAACTTTATCTTTGTTGTTGAATAATTTACTATTTTGTTGGTGGATATTTAATTTTGAATTTTTGTAAAAGGCTAAGAAATTAAGGCTGCAGAGAAAAACCTTGAGTTTGGAGTCAGAGGGACCTGAATTTAAGTCCAAACTCTGCTAATTACTTTTTTTGTGGTCCTGCTCAAGACACTGCTCTCTGGGCCTTATTTCCTTCAGCTATAAAAAGGGGGTTGGCCTAGATATTTTCTCAGGGCCTTCCCAGCTTGGCCATTCTGTGTTCTAAGGGCTCTCCCAGCTCTGACATCTCAGTCCTGGTTTCTGAGGGTCCTCCCAGCTCTGACATTCTTTGTTCTAAGGGTCTTCCTAGCCCTGACATCCTGTGTTCGAAGGGCCCTCTCAGTTCTGGCATTCTTTGAAGCTGTACAGTTGTTTACTATCAAATACTTTTCATATACTTGGAGGATATCTGGTCTTTTCTAGGTTCTATAAGTTAGGAATGTCCTTGTGGAGAACTTTGGTAGTGATTCATATTTCAAACACAGTTTGGGCTACATGATCTCTGCAACTTTTTCCATCTCTGTGATTCTGTGATTCTATGGCTCAAATACCTTTGAATGAAGTAGGATTGATATAAGGGTGCCTCTATTCTTATCACTGCCCAATCCCAGAGATTCTATTGTCCCTAAAAGATCATGGAGAGCAGAACTATTCAGCTATTACAGGTGCTAGTCACAGGATCTGTTGTGCTGGTATAATCACTGGGAGATCTGAATTTTATTTTTAGCCAGAGGGTGTGTAGGGTGTGAATTGTCGAGATCCCATCAGGACTCAGGTTCAACATAATGAATCCATGAGGTCTCAGGGCCCTGGCCCATGAGTTGGCTGCTTCTTGAATTTCAGGCATGTCGGCGACTCAAGGTTCCTCACAGCAGCACCGTCAGCCAGCCGTCAGCCCCCTCTCCCTGAACTCGGAGTCAAGACGGCAGCAGACCCAGCAGATGTCTCCTACGCTCTCCCCTCTGTCGCCAATCACTCAGGTACACGGGAGCCTGCCACCTTAGAGAGAGCACTTTTGTTAGGCCTGGACATGAAGAGAAGAAAGACAATTTGTGTTGTCATAGTTTTAAGTATTTGACCCTAGATTCAGAAGTGACCCAGCTTTGGGGTCAGCAGTGTGGTGAAGTAGAGAGCGCCCTGGAGTGGAAGACAAAAAACCTGAGGTCTAGCTCTGCTGCTTATGAACCATTTTGAACTTACTTTGAACCTCAGTTTCTTCATCTGTATAATGGGTACAATAATACTGATAGAGATTTTGTGGTGATAGTATTTGATAAAACTAAAATACCATAGGAAGGAATAAAAGCTATGTTAATTTATTAAATGCTTTCAATGTATGCTCTACTATAGAGGCATCTTCATGTAGTAGAAAATGGCCTGGACTTAAGAGTCAGTGGACCTGTGCCATGTTCTGATCTCAGCCCCTTTGCTTGTGGGTGGCTTTGGACAAGCCATGTTCACTCCACCTTCTTCCCCCTTCTCCAAGGCCTCAATTGCTACATCTTAAAAGTTATATAAATGCTAGCTTTCTCTAATATGGGAGAAATGGACTAGATGACCTCTAAGGTCCCTCCCAGCATTCCAGGATTCCCCATAATACTCTTGGGCTCAGATGTTAAAGACCCTTCTTACTCCAAGCCCATAACTACTACATGCTCTGAAGTGAACCCTGCACTAGTTGTGGGTATTCAGTACAGAAAGTTGAATGTGTTCTTGCCATGTGGCATATTCATGTTGGACAGATATGATGAAGGGCACTGGCAGCCTCTACTCCCAGACAGACGGTGGTGTGGAGCTCCGGGGCTCACTGTGTCTACCTCTGCTGATGAGCGCAGCCACCTCTCAGTGATCTTCAGGGAAAAATGTTAATAATTGGTCTTTATCCAGCACTTTAATGTTTGCAAAGCACTCTGCAGACATTATCAGCTGAGCCTCACAACAACTGAGGAATTAGGGCCTCTCTGGTTTATGAGGAAACAAGTGGAGACAAATGAACACCTTGTCCCTTTGCCTGTGTTGATCCAGCCAGTGTCTGAAGTGAGGCTGAAACATCCCTTCTGATTTGATAAGTACAGCCCTGTCCACTAGGCCGAGTCATCTCTCTGGTACATGGGGGGTATCGCTGACCATTTTAATAACTCAGTTTTAAGATGTTTTGTGGTTAATAAGATGATTCCCTCATAGTAGCCTTGTGTAAGCCAGTAATCATTGATAAGAATTGAGATATCCATAGTGAGTGCCCTGTGGTTGCAGTGCACTTTTTATGTATTTTCTCATTTGATCCTCCCCAGAGTTACGAGGTAGAATTAGTATCGTTATTCTGCAGATGGGAAACTGAGGCCCTATCCCATTTGAATTTGGAATGCATTGTGTGATTATCTTTTCTCGGTAACTGAGTCTTCCCAGTGGCTTTTTGGCCAAGATTATGGTATATGTTCATACCCTGGCGAGCACTGAGTGTCAGTGAAACCGAGAGGGCAGCTTTGCTGGCTTTGGGAATCAGTTAGGAAGCCCTGAATTCAGATCCTGCCCCTGATATATACCAGCTGTGTGACCCTCAGCCTGTGTCTTCATGGCTCTAAGACTTTATTTCCTCATCCTTAAAATGGGAGGGTGAAACTTAATGACAGTGAAAGCTCCTTTCAACTTTCAAGTCTATAATCCCATGAGACAGCTCCCAAACCTGGCCCCAGAGAGTGAGGAGGGAGTCACATTAGCAGCAAAAACACATCTGTAAGCCAGTCCTCATGAGTATAAGAGAACACAAACCTTGCTGTCAGGCCCTGAGCCAAACCAGGCCTCAGAAAAGAGCTGGTAAAAGACAGCAAAGATGAAGGCTTGAGCGCCCCAAAGGAATGATGAGACATGGCATGGAGGGGGCAGACACCTGATGTGTGAGGGTGGGCTCTCATCCAGCAGCAGCAGCTCCCTTTTTTCTAGCTCCTTCCTATTTACAGAGCCTTTCCCTCATTCCCAGGGGAGAGTCATACAGAAGACCTCATTTTACAGAGATTGTCCCATGGCTAGTGGGTAGCAGGCCTCTAACACTGACATTAGGGCTCAGCCTCTACTGGACCGGGAATCAGGAAGCCCCAGCTCTCTTCCCAGGCCAGCCACTTAATAGCTCAGTGACCTCAGGCAAGTCTTTTCCCCTCTTGGAGCCTGTTTTCTCCTTTGTAAAAAAGGAGCAACATTTGCCTGACTGGCCCGATAGGGTATTATGAGGGTCAGAGGACAGAATGGTTGGAAAAGGGCTCCGTACAAGGTAAGGCACTTTAGAACTATGAACTATGATTCTTGTTGTCGTTATTGTCCATGCCATTTTACAGATGACGACATTGGCGTCTGCAGATCAATGCCCATTGCAGTGGGCTTGTTGACTCACAGACAAGTGGCAGACAGAAAGTTCACATTCCTCTCAGCTTTGGAGATCAGCTAGTCAGCCCAGAATCACATACATTATGTGTGGATTGGATTTGAAAGGTGCTCACTTGCCCTCACTGCCCATTGTTGTAGTTAGCGGATGCTCTTTGGGGAACAGTCTGACATCTTTTGCCATTTTGTGTCTCCCCCTTTCAGGCTGTGGCTATGGATGCTCTGTCCCTGGAGCAGCAGCTCCCATACTCCTTTTTCACTCAAGCAAGTTCCCAGCAGCCACCACCGCCGCCCCAGCAGCAGCAACAGCAGCAGCCCCAGCCGCAACAGCCCCAGTCCCAGGTGCCAAGCAGCCTCTCCCAGACTACCCCTTTAATGCCGAGCTCTGGTTTACAGCGGGGGCCACCACTACCCCCTCTCTCAGTCACAGTACCATCTACTATCCCCCAGTCCCCTCCAGGAAACCAGGCCCAGCCGTCGATGGGAATAGACATCGCCTCGGTAAGCTTGTGGCACCACGGGCTGCAGACAGCCAAGACAGACAGCACGGGACTACCAGTGTCTGCCACTGGGCTGGGGAGGAGGGAGGCTGGGGCTTTTGGAGCCCAACTAGCCCATGAGCCTGGGGTACAGGGGAGCCTCCATGTATCTAGATGCAGGCATGGGGAGAGCCTTCCTCTACTAGTCTCTTACACTTCATTTTGGCGTGTCCTAAGAGTTGTGATTTTGTCAGTCTGGGTGCAGCTGAAGGTCCTTCTGTGACCTCCTAGACTGCATGTGATTTCTGATAGTCAGCCTCTAGAGGCTGGGGCAAATCCTTGTGCACCCAGCCAGGTGGGTTGTCCCCCCACCAAGCAAATGGCCTCCATTGGCAGGATAGTTAAGGAGGTGAGACAGAGGCCCCTGAGGCTAGTGCATGCAAATGGAGGGGCAGCCAAAGTGTGAGGATTTGGGGGTGGGGAACAGGGCATGTCAGGGGAGTAAAACAGGTGCTTAGCTGAGCTAGCAAATGCAGTGAGACCCCTGATCCCTCTCTACCCTTTGGGTACTGGTGGTCGTGTCGTCCTTCCTATTCTGTACACCAACAGCTGCAGAATAGAATTGATCGCGGCTCAGAACTCATTAGAATGAGCTGTTTATGATCAATTGTGGCTGCTGAGTGAGGAACGGCTTGTAATGTTTGTCAAGTTCCTAATTTTAAACACAGTGAGTCACTACTATGCATCTGATAATGGCAGCTTCTTAAAATTAACCCAGAGTGTTTTTTCTGGCTCACCAGCATCCAAACAGTTGTCAGAAGTTAGCATTGGGCTGACATCTCACTGAATAGGCAGATGGGTCAGTGTAAGGTCCTGGGCTTGCCAGCTCTGGAAGGAAGCCCTTAGTATGATGTTTTCTTTGCAAGAATGGGGAAACTTTTGATAATTTGGCACTTAGAAGAGCTAAGGGCCAGCTTAGGTGTCTGAAACTTTCAGGTAGAAGGAACTTAGTAAGAATAGGAAAGAAAAAAAAAATCTGAGCAAGCTGTCCAACTGCAGTACAAAATCAAAACCCTTTTCTTTTGCTAAATGTCTACAAAAGAAGACAAGAAGTACCTTTCTCCACCTTGGAGTGCCCACCAAAACTTGAGGACTGGCACTTGATACCATACCCCATTTCTGTCCTCATCATGTAATTAATTCTTAAATGTCCTCAGTTAGGTTATAGTTGGAGCAACTGGGTGGCTCAGTGGATAAAGAACCAGGTTTGGAGTCAGGAGGACTTGTATTCAAATCTGGCCTCAGGTACTTCCTGGCTGTGTGACCCTGGGCAAGCCACTTAATACTGTTTGCCTAGTCCTTGCCTTTCTGTCTTAGAATTGTTACTAAGACAGAAAATAAAGGTTTAAAAAAAGATTATAGTTATGGGGCAGTGAGGAGGTACAGTGGTTAGAGTGATGAGCTTTGAGTCAGGAAGGCCTGAGTTGAGATCCAGCCTCAACTACCTTTTAGTTGTGTGACCCTGAGCAAGTCACTTAACCCTGTCTGCCTCAAAATAAATAAATAAAAGTTTATGGTTATAAGGTAAATAACTAGAAAGTGATAGAACAAGAATCATAGCGTCTTAGCTCCAGAGAGCTTCCATTTTCCCTTGGCAAGAGAGACCACCAGAGAAATGTGAATTCTCTGAGTCCCAAGAAAGGTAGGATCCTTCCACCAACAGAGAATATGGATATGGATACAAAAAAGAAAAACAGGACAAATCTGAACCTGTATACTGCCCTTCCTAGCTGTGAATTTGTGCAGAATCAAGTCCAGATATTCTGTACTTGCCTTTGATTGTTTCACACATTAAAAGAGCCCAAACCTGGAAATTCAGAGCCTTCAAATTTTCATTTTCAAGTATTAGAAATGAAGCAAAGACAGGGCTAGAGATTGGATCTGTGATTTCTTTGGCATAAGGAGTTCCCCAAATTTTCTTCCGATGCAAGTTAGTTTGAGTCTTCGTTACTTAGAGCCCTGATTTTTAAGTGACTTTCCCAGGGTCACACCATCTATATGTGTCCAAGGCAGAACTTGGATCCAGATCTTTCCAAGATTAGCTCTCTCTTCTCAACACCACTCTGTGGAAATGATAACATGAATAAATCTGTGACATTTTCAGGTATTTCCCAATCTGTTGATGGCACACTAAAAGGATCCATAGGTCTTTGGGCATTTTTATCACTAGTTTCTGATAGAAGCTCTTCTTATCTTGAGCAGTCCCAAGAAGAGGCTGTTAGTACCTCTCCTGCCCACTTAATTAATGCTGATTATTATTTCCCACTGAGGGGGCCTGCTCCCACAGAGCACATTACTGTCTCCTAGGAAGACATGCGTGGAGGTAGTTTGATTGCCTGCAAGACTTCCCATTAGCAAATAAACCATTATGTTCGCCTGAATCCTAGTACAGTGTCTTAGAAGAAGGCCTCTGGATGGTTGGGGATCTCCTGAGGAATGCTCTTCCTTAGGATCTTGGAAGCCTTTTTCACAGTAGCTTCTGAGAGATTGTGAGAAGTCCTTTTGACCCAGAGCCCTTAACCTAACCCTTATGCACATTCTATGCTTGAATGACCTGGCTGCCTAAGTGTTGACAGCAGCCTCTAGGAGGGAAAAGTGATCCTTTATAAAAAGGAAATAAATATCTTTCAAAGGAACAGGTCAAAATGTAGTTGAATACAAAGGGTGGGATTTTCATAGCACCATCAGGATAGTCTCTAGGTGGGAAGGGTATTGTAAGCATTTGAAGTTGGATGTATTAGACTAATTAAAATCTGTATACGTGCTTGGACTTAAGAGTGATGCCCAGCCCTGTCCTTGAAGCAAAGGAGGCTGGGGGAGGGATAAGGAATATAGGATGGGGCCAGGGAGGGGGCTGGGCTATACTAGAAGTAAAAAGTATATGGAAAATTTGGACCCTACCCAGCTTCTCTTGGCTAGCAGGCTGTATACACAGTAGAACCCCTTTATGATCTAGTATCGGTGATATCACTCTGATTCCTACCTTGTAGCCAGATGGGTTATATCTATATTGGGCTTTTTTTAAAGCAGTGTTCTGAGAGGATGTGAGAGTACAGCCAAATCTGCGTAGCCAGAAAATAAAGTTATAATGGGGTTCTACTGTCCTGAATGAGCCATATAAAGACCATGGCTTTTGAGAACCTGCACTGACCATCTGGTCCCTCAAGCAAACTCAGGCACAGCTTGTGGTGCAAACCTGGGTATTTCTTGGTAGGGCCCAGGGTTCCTGGTTTCTGTGACAACTTCATCATCCTAGGTTAGAATTGTTGATGACCATTTCCAGCTATGCACCAATAAATATATAACCTTTCAACCTTCCATCGATCCCATGGTCTTTAATTCTGTGTTGTTCTGTAGGGTTCACTCCAGCAGTACCGCAGTAATGCTGGCTCCCCAGCCAACCAGTCTCCCACCTCTCCTGTCTCCAATCAAGGCTTCTCTCCTGGCAGCTCCCCTCAAGTAAGGGACTCTGTGCTTCCACAAGCCTTGCTTCTCGTCTCCAGTGTGTCCATTGCCAACCCATGGTCACTCACTGTCACTGTCTGTGCCTCATGCTTCACTGATGTCTCATCCTGTCTGGTCCCACTCATACAGAATGTTTTAACTGCCAGAAATGTCCACTCCTTTTCATTCATTGGGAGAAGGTGCTCTGGCTCATTGACCAGGATTTTCTATCCTTAAGAGAACTTCTCAGAACTGTGCTTCACCTAGGCTATTCAGTCTAAGACAAATTAATAGCAGTTGAATGGGGAAGTATTTGCTTGGGATTTTGACAAGGAGGATGTCAAAACTAGTGGCTGTTGATTTAGTCACAGTTATCAGAATTATAGCAGCTTAGTTCTAGAAGCTACATTAGGACAGAATTTCTGATCTGGAAGGGACCTTAGCTTCTGCCAGGACCTGGGAGACCAGGTTTCTGTTCTTGCGTTCTCTGATGGTGCTCCAAAATCCCATTGTATCAATGGCATTATAAGTTCTAGGGACTTTACCATTGATATCAACTTACAGACAGTTGGTGGAGGGGTGAGGGGGGTGTAACTTGATTGTGTTAGTCATGACCATTTTAATGCTTCTATCCTTTCTACAATCAGCATCCAGCCCAGGTATTGTTATTGCTGCCACCAGGCAGCTTGGACCAGTAGGAGATTAAAGGAAAACACTCCCATGAGCCTTTTCTGCCCTAACGACCAACCCTTGTTATAACTGAAGCCTCTGGATTTTAGTAGTGGCAGCCTCTTGGTCTGAATCAATCCAAGAAAGGCTGAGAGTGAGGGAATCTTCTGCTTGTCTCTGCCGTGTCCTGTCAGGCACAACTACTGGAAGAAGAGAGATGAGGCAAAGCTTTGGGCAGCAAGTCATTTGGGTTTCCTAGCATCATAGGACAGTAAAAATAGCCTACTTTTCTGTACCAGCTTCTGGCTTATAAAATATGCTTTCTTCACAGTGACTGAGGGAGAAGAGCTGGTAACAAGTCCTTGTCCCCAATTGATATCTGAGGAAATGGGAGCTCAGAAGAGAAAAAAGACTTGCCTGAGGCCAGTGGCAGAGCTGGGGCACAGCCCAGGTCTCAGGTCTCTCTATTGTAGGCCTCCTTTCCTAGATGCTGATGCTTCTGTCAGCTCTGATCCCTATAAGCTTCAAGAACTACATGCCATCCCAAGCCTCAGCAACTGGGTCTGGTCATTAGGCACTCCACTGCCTCTTGGGTCCAAAGCTATCTCCCAGATTTGGGCCCATGGGTGTGTGTCTCTAGACATGGGCCCTTGTCCATTTTCTCTGTACTCCATCATCCAGGGGGTTCTTGTGGTTCTAAGGATATACTTCCCTTTGGCTCCACCCTAAGCCACAGCTAGTTCATCAAGGGGTTTTATTCACAGGGGAATAATAATTACCAATACTAGCCCACGTGTACAAAATTCCTCATAATGAACGAAGTGCTCTTCTCATAAGAGGACTTTTGAGATCTGTATCATTGGAGGGAACTTCCAAATTAATGATAGATCCATTGGAATAATTTTAATAAGAGCCATTTGAGTCAGCCAGGTTAGGGATATTATCTGTACTTGACAAGTGAGAAAACTGAAATCCAAAGAGCTACACTCACTTCCCCAGAGCCAGACTGCTAGTCAAGAGCAAACCCAGGGCTGCTAAAGAATTAAATTACTATGGAGATATTTCTTTAGGGTGCAAGGATACTAAAACTCCCACAGAGCATCAGAACATCTGCCCAGTGCCTGACTGATTATCCCTAATGCTTCTCATGACTGTGCTACTCCTCTCCAGGTCTACCATCCAATCCAGTTGGATGGTTGCCTCATGGCCATTGACCACGGTGTATCCAAGATCGTAGAGCTTTTCCTACCAGAATGATATCTCTCTTTCCCTAGTGTTCCATCTCTCTCTCAGTCAATGTCACTATTCCCTCCCTCCTCCAGAGGCATCTCAGAGACAGACAAACATACAGACCAGAATAGCATCCCATACTGTAAGCATCCCCAGAGTTCATAGAGTTTGCACATCACCCCTCTATAGAGTTTCCCCAAAAGGACCCTACCTGCCTTATTTTTTTCTGCATAGCTCCTTGATCAAGACCCTATTAACACCAAAACTCTACAACTTTGGTATATCTGGTGTCATTTCTCACAGGCCAACAAGAGAAATGAGGATAATCTTGCAGAAGAACACAATGCAACATTCTTCTACCTCTGCTTTTTAAAGAGTTGGCTGCCAGTGTTTGACTCCATAGGAACCAGCGCAACCCATTTTAGGGTAAAGTAGGCAGGGTTTGAGCTTTTCAGCTCCCTCTTGCTCTCTGTCAAGTACCCATTCTTTCTCTTTTCTCTAAAACCAGTTTAATAAAATCATTCCTATGGTCTCACCCCTAAGCTGGGGATTCCTGGAAAGGATATTGATTAACCCAAAGGGCAGCTCTGCCGTAGATTTTAAGATCCTTTATGCTCAGCTGGGGGAGTTTCTAGTTCTCTTAACTTCATACAAAGATGTGAGCTCTTCCTCTATTAGGTCCTAAAGGCTGGCCCTGGCTAGCCCTTTGTTTTCCCCATTTTTTATCCCTTCTACCTGTCTTTGACTATGTCTCTATTGAACACCTCCTCCTGAAGATAGGAAGGGAACATACAGAAGTCTTGCCCATTAACCATACTTACTCAGTGGTTTGCTTGAGAGTTGTTTTTGAAAACTGGAAGATGACAACCCATTAGGTGCATGTGACTTAAGTCATTTCATTGGAAAGAGTTTGGCCAAGTGCCATCCAGACACAGCACCTAATAGCTGTCATGTTCTCCATTAGGCTTTAGGATGACAGCTAGAGGAACAGCAGACATCATTTTTAAACTTCCTCCCTTAGACCATCGTCTTCTGATATGGCTACCCCTTTAGGGAAATGCAGTCTACCTATTTCAAGCCTTCTGATTCAGATGAACAGATTTGTGAGGGATATGCCTTTAAATGAGCTACTTTTCTCTCTCCATTTTGTTTGCTGGTTAGGTCCTTTCCTGCTACCCACTTCTCATCAGAAAGGGGCTTTCCTGTTAAAAACCTTTACATAGTGTTGGCCAGCCTAACATTTGTATGGTCTGCCGTTAATTGAATGCTCTGTGCTCTTGCTGGTATAGAACAGGAAGAGTAGAATTCAAATAGCTGACACCTGTGTAATGTGATATATCCATCCAAATCATGGACAGGGGGTTTAGGGTAACTTCCATCTGAGCTGGAAGGGACCTTAGACTCTAGGACATTAGAGTTGAATGCATTTTAGAACTCATATAGTTCAACTCCACATTTTCCAGATGAGAAAACTCTGTGGCCCAGAGAGGAAGATTGATTTGCCCAGGGTCACTCAACTGGTTAATGGCAAAGCCAGGGCTAGAACTGGGACTTCACTGTGGTGTTCTCCTTGCCTCAGTGGTCTTTCACTCTTTGCAAGCACAGGGTGGAAATGAGGATAAAAATTGTTTTAGCAGAAGACCTTTTCTGTCCACCTGAGTTATTATCCTCAGAGCCTGAGGCACTATGGTAGTGAGATTTCAGTTTGATTTCCCTTGGGGTTGTCTCTATACAGTAGATGGATTGCCTGGCACAATTAATTTCTTGTCCCAATCCATACAGCCTTCCTTTGTACCATGTGATTCAGATTTCTCCAGTGAGTAAGTGTGTGAGGGTCAAGAGTCTCCTTGTTGGCCTACCTTTGCCCTCACCTTCATGACTACTGGTGGGTAAACATCAGAGCAGAGGCAGTAATATTCTCCTGAGCCCTTTTTTTCCCAGAGAGGTCCCAAACTCACAGGATCAGCCTTCTATGGTGCTGAAACCAGCACTTTCCATCATCTTGTTCCCTCTAATCAAATAGGTTCCAGTTTGAAGAGATTATGTCTCTACCCAATCTTCAATGCTCAGGCTGTTTTCTGAGTCTGTATGATTCAGCACTGAGGAGAGCCAGTCCCAGAACTCTGAAAAGTTATCTGATCCTAATTTCCCCTTACATTTGTACTTTGTGATGGTAAAGGTGTTGGAGCTGACCATGGGTTAAGTTGGGATGAACTTGTATCATAGAAGTGGATAAATCAGATTCTTTGGGGATGTAAGTCCTTGTCATTCAGGTTTAAGACAAAAGCAGAAATCAGGTTTTAACTGGATAATGAAGTTAAGGAAATATCTTACAGCTATGGCTCCTCTACCCAGCCTCCATTCCATCTCCTGTCTCCTTGGCATTCCTGGTGGTGCCTGCTTTCTTAACTCCTCCTTGATCTGGTCTTTCCTTCATACTTGGTTCTAGCCTATCATGTCCTGATAGCTCCTGGTCAGTTTGGTTCTGTTCAGCTAACAGTTAAGTTGAATGATAGCATAGAGCTCATCTACTTTTTGTGTCAGCTCCTGGCCCAAGTACAGAACAACCAGTTCACAGTCCTGGTATCCACCGTCTGTTCTCCCCAGTGCCTTTGGAATAGTTAATAAAAACGTGTATTAGACATCTTTTGGATACTCGGGACCAAATCTAAAAAAGTCAGATTATAAACTTGGCATCAACCTACAGGGCCTTTGGGGATTTTAAGTGCCTACTGTGTGTGCCATAGAGCCCTTTGTTGGAAATGACAAGCCTAGCCCATGTCCTAGTTCAAGGTAGCTAGATAGCGGTGTATTGTGCCATGATATAGCGGAAAGTAACAAGAGAAACTTGTAACAATGCATTCATTCACCAAGCATTTATTAAGGGTCTACTGCGAGGTGAGCTATGGGGCAATAGAAAGTCGTCCCTACCCTAAAGGAGCTTGTGTGATTTTGGACTATTCTGTGGTCAGTTTCTGAGACCAAAACTTTGTAGAAATCACTGGTCTCACAGTTTCTTCTCCCTGTTGGCTCTCTTTTCTATAGTGATAATTCCAGAAGGTGGCCATGGCTGTTTTCTTTTTCTACCCCTCGCCGCTATCTTCTTTTCTTTGAAACATGCTGTCCTTCTGAGTAAAAGTGGAGGCAAAACCAAAAAGATGGTCAGAATTGTTGCTCTATCCAAATCAAGCTAGCCACTTGGCTTAAAGTCAAAGCTCTGAGTCTAAGGGTACCTTAGGTCCCATCCAGCTCAACCCCTCCCTGAGAAGGAATATTCTCTCTGTGATGACCTTAACAGCTGCTGCTTCTACCTTTAGTTGAAGCCCTGGCAGATGTCTTAATTGGGATTTAGGTGGGAGGCTATAGGCAAAGTTCCATTGGGAGTAATATATGAGAAGTCCTTTGCAAACTTTGAACCATGATAGAAGTATCAGTTATGATTATTCTGAAACTGGATGAAAAAGAAGAAAAGCTTCTTGAAATCCCAATATTTTTGAACTGAGTGAGTGGAGACTCAGAGAGAGGAGGAGGACATACTCAAGGTCATATTCCTAGGAAGTAATAGAGCCAGAACTTGAATCCAGGTCTTTCCCCTTTAAATCACATGCTCTTTCCATTACACTATGCCGATACATGCCCTTTTCCTAAAGGGCATTCAGCAGTCCTTTTTTGCTGCACGGGCCTATGTGCACGTCTGAGTCTAGCTTGAGAATTGTCTTCCTAAATTCCTGCAGTGCTCTTTCTCAGAAGAGTCTGGCCCAGTCCTTTCCAACGGCACCCTATCCCAGTTTTCCTGGCTTAGAGATTTGACTGGAATTCTGTTCAACTGTAAGGCCAGCCAGTGCAGGTTATTATTTTCTAGGTCTTCTGTGTAAACATCTTATATTCTGGGGAATCTCTGCCATTCACCCCCTGCCCACCCAGAGAGCACCTGGTTCCCTCCTCCCCAGCTCAGCCTTGGCCTGCTTTGATGATCAGGACGTGAATTGTTTTTTTTCCCAAACCACAGGTCTCTAAGCATGGTGTGGGCGTCCTTCGGCAGGCCCTGCTTATGGGGAGACAGATTTCCTTTCTCTTATTTTAATAGCTCTGTAAAGGCAGGTGTTCTGCTTGTTTTACATTGATACCCTCTTACAAAGAGCTTTTGGAAAGATTTGTAAAAGAGACATTTGTGGAGGTTTCTGGCTGACGTGGGGTGGAGGTGTATGTGTGTGCGCCCAGGCACAAACTCTAGAGGGGAGGATTCTGGAAGGAAGTTCGCTGCGTGTTCTCTTAGCTCTTGTTCACTGATAGGACTCCATGGCCTCCAGCTATGTGCTTGTATCCTGTGCTTGAAGTCTTTGCAATGTGGCCACACAGTAGTGTCATTCTGTTCCTGTTGGACCATTATATGTTCACACTCACTAGGTAGGCGATGGTTGTTAAAGTTTATTTATATCCTGATCATTGAAGGAAGAATTCTCTTCTCTATCCCTTGGTTGGACTTCACTAAATTTAACTGTGAATTTGTCAAGAGTCCACTGATGGAGGGAAGTGACAGGGAAATATAGTCCAGTTCCAAATAAAGGAGAGCTTTGTAGCTCTCGAAGCATTCTCATACTGGAAGAGCCTGTCTGTTTTGGGAAGCAGTGAGCTCCATGTGGCTGGAGCTTCTCAAACCATAGATGGAGCAATGGACTTGAATGACTTCTGAGCTCTCATCCAAGTCTAGGATTCAGTGATGCCAGAAGCCATGATGGCATATACTGTCATGGGATCCTAGGCCCACTCTCTAGAGCTCATCATCTTAATACACAGGACATTAGAAGGAGGAGCGGCTCTGGTTTAACAGTTCGAGGTGGTCCTTGGGAGTGAGAAGGATAGATTAATAACCGGGAACAAGATCCTAATAACAAGTTTCCTGCAGTATCAGAAATTAGAGAGATGACAAGTTCCTTCTGAGTAGCTGAACTCAATGTCACCCTGTTGTTCGTCTGTTTCTGTCCTTGGAAGTGTCTCGTACAGTTTGGGAGGTTGAACGTGGCTTTAGTAGCTAGGCTGTTCTCTTGGGAACACGTGCTAGGCACTCTTGAGGGCTGAGCTCCCTTTCTGAGCCAGTCACAGCCACTAACTGATAGTCCCCAGAGGGACTCTTTGTGGCCTTACTTGGGGCCCATTTCCTCAAGTTGTGACTGGGTTTGGTTTTCATTGCCCACCTCTGCAGAGAGGATGGGGAATCTTGCTCTTTGCCCCCAGGGGGAGAATATTGCTGGGGGAGGGGGACATGACTCTTCACATCAGCAATCATAGTACTCAACTAGTTGTATTTTCAGTGAACAGACTTGCACCCAGTGGAATCTAAGCTCCTTGAGGAACTCTCTTGTTTTTGCCCTTTGTTTTGGCCATAGTCAGGCCAGAAGACTGCATCTAAAAAGTGTGAGCCTTGTTGGTTAGGTGGAATGAGCCAAGCCTGGAGCAGAGCTGTTCTTGGCAGCTTAAGCAGCCTGTTACCTCTTCAGTGGCGTGTGGGGGATCTCACCACAGCGGGACTCTCTTTTGTCTGCAGCACTCTTCTGTCCTGGGCAGCGTCTTTGGGGACTCCTTTTATGATCAGCAGATGACAGCGAGGCAGGCTAATGCCCTGTCCCATCAGGTGAGCCCTGTAAGCTTCCTGCTCGGAATGGCATGCCCACTTCTCCTGGCTACGATAGCAAGCCGCTTTCTGCCTCCCTCCACAATTGTGGCCACTGTCCCTGGACCACAAGGATCCTAGACTCAAGATCCTTTTTTCCTCCAACTAGTGAATTTTGGCATTTCATGTAGCAGAGTTGGCATGTGAAATGGAAGTGTTTACAACCAGAAAAAGACCTTTTACATCACTTAGTCTAAAAGGAAGACCCATAGAGGTTTGCTGACTTACTTAGGGTCACAAACTCCAGACAGAATGGCAAAAACAGTATTAGAACTCCAGTTTCCTGAATCCCAGACCAAGCCTTTTTCTAATATATCACACTAAGTAATAAAGAGTTTTAGGAACTTTTCTCAGCACTCAGCCAGATTCTTATAGGAAACAGCATGAGGTTAGGGTTAAGAGTTGATGTAGCCTGGCTTCAAATCTCAGAGTTGCTGTTTACCTTCCTGTGTAAACTTGGGCGAGTGGCTTCTCTGCTTGGGCCTCAATCTTCTCATCTATAAAATGCTAGGTACCATAGTAGATAGAGGATCAGGCCTGCAGTCAGGAGGACCTGGGTTCAAATATGACCTTAGACACTTCTTAGATATGTGACCCTGGGCAAGTCACTTAACACCAACTGCTTAGCCCTTGCCATTTGTCTGTCTTAGAATTGATGCTAAGTCAAAAAGTAAAATGGAAAAATGAAAGCCTCAGCCCCTGAGGTTCTGCTGCTCAAGATTTGTGTTTCTATGATCCTTTGACCTTCTTGGGCCTCAGTTTCCTCATCTGTAAAATAGTCATTCTCAATGACCTTCAAGGTCCCTCTACTTCAAGGTCAAAGTTGACCAACTAAGCTTTGAAATAAGAGTCAGTAAAATGTGGCAAAGAGACTCCTTATTTTCTGACTCAGACTCCAAGGACCTACATTCAGGTGCTGACTCTGCCATGTTATATTTTTGTGACTGTGGGTGAATCATTTAACTCCTCATTCAAGGTGAGTGAGTTCTGGTTCCTTATTTGCAAAGTGGATCTGGATTCCTGCTCACTTCTGGGTGAATTGTGAAGGGTCAAGTGAGGCAATGTCTGAGATGTGCTTTGTAAGTATGGTACAAAGGGAAGCTGTTGGTTCAAATCCCAACTCAGAGGCATCAGGGGCAATAGGTACCATTTGAGTAGTTTTTGTTTTACTCCCTTAGGCAAATAACACACCATTGCTGCACCTTGTCCTCTGAGGTGCATGAGAGAACAAAAGAAAAGAGAGGGGTTGGAACCAAATTTCAGATGATGGTGGGGAAGCTGGGTCCATACCCCTCTCACAGAAGGGCACTGCTGTGTGTAGATGTATATGATGGGCATGTCTGCCTTTGTGCCAGCCTGGGTCAAGAGATGACAGAGAACAAGGCTTTGCCAGTGCCTAGTCTCCCCTTTCCTCTTCTGGAAAGTTTAGCAGACTATCTTCTAAGGTCATTTGCAGTTCTTGAAAAAGATCAGCAGGACCCATCATCATCATTCATTCATTCATTCATTCAACAAGCATGTAGACCACTTGAATTGAATGGAAAAAGACGTGGGTAAAGAGTCCAGAAACCAGTTAAAGCATGTATTTTCTTGTCCTCTGGGGATGAATTGTACGTTCAGTCTGAGCTGGACATGGCAGCAGGATTCTCTGGGGTAATGGTTGCTCTATGCTTTGATCTTCAGCTGGAACAGTTTAATATGATTGAAAACGCTATCAGCTCTAACAGCCTGTACAGCCCCTGCTCCACACTTAACTACTCACAGGCTGCCATGATGGGACTGACAGGGAGTCACAGCAGCCTTCAAGACTCACAACAGCTAAACTATTCAAGCCACGGAAATATCCCCAACATCATCCTTACAGGTAAGCTTCTCCTCCCCTCAGAACCTGAGGCCAGACTTCTACAGCTCTTCTTTCTCTTTCTCTGATATAGCTAGCCATCATCATCACCTCTCCTACCCATCAACACCATCACTTTCCCCAACTCTCAGCACCAGCACCATGATCTGTCATCACCTATTAGTACCATCCATCACTGTCATCATCGCTACTCTTTCTTTCCTTATTTTTTTTAACTCTTCCCACCTGTCTTAGAGTCAATACTAAGTATCAGTTCCAAGACAGAAGAGCAGTAAGGGCTAGGCAATAAAAGTTAAGTGACTTATCCAGGATCATACAGTTAGGAAGTGTCTGATGCAAGGACCTCCCTTTGGTAGGTCTGGCTCTCTGTTAGCTGAGCCACCTAGCTGTCCCATTGCTACTATTTCTTAAGCACTTAACTACAGTTATATCACTCTGCTAGTTGTATTTTTAGTGAAGAATAAACTCGTACCCAGTAGAATATAAGCTCCTTTAGGCACTATTATGTTTTTGTCTATCTCTAATGCCTACACCAGTGGTTCCCAAACTTTTTTGGCCTACCGCCCCCTTTCCAGAAAAAATATTACTTAGCCCCTTGGAAATTAATTTAAAAAAAAATTCTAATAGCAATTAATAGGAAAGATAAATGCACCTGTGGCCATCACCACTTCCCTGGATCACTGCAGCACCCACCAGGGGGCGGTGCCGCCCACTTTGGTAATCTCCCACTTTTGGCCTACACAATGCTTTATACTAGTAGCTATGTAATGAAAGTTTGTTGAATTGTGCTAAACAAATATTTTCCCTTAAGACAAGGAAAACCAATGTATTTTGTATAAAATGCATATGCATCTGTAGAAATACACTTCAATATGTTGCCACTTGCATAAACATTCTCTGATGCTATGTAATTTGTGTGTGTGTGTGTGTGTGTTTTTAGTGTGTATATATTTCTGTCTTTCTATCTACAGGCATAGGAATGAGTTGAGCTGGGATTTAGAGCTTGGAATTGACTTTATATCAATATGGTAAAACTTTTTGGGGAAAGTGATGTATACACTATACTTTAAAGACTGGGTGACTTGGGCCTGCCTTCATTGAGTAGAGAGATAGTGGACTGGGCTGACTCTTCTTGTGTAGTTGTAGTAGTAGTAGTAGTAGTAGTAGTAGTAGTAGTAGTAGTAGTAGTAGTAGTAGTAGTAGTAGTAGTAGTAGTAGTAGTAGTAGTAGGGCTTCCCGGCCCAAAGATACCAAATTCCCTTGATTCTCAGTTTGAAGAAAAGCCAGGAAACTGGTGTCTGGTAAGTATTTTACAGATGAAACTAGATTCAAACTTTTCCATAGTCTTGCCCACAGCAGTTAAGTGGCAAGAGTCAGAAACCAAACCTGTGGCCTCCTTGAGGAAGAGATTACTCACACCAGAACATGTGTTATACCAGAAGGAGAATACCAGTTAACCAGTTCCCAAGTTGCCAATTAGAGATCCATCAGGCTAGGTGTGGGCAGAATGTGAGCCCCAAAGATTGCAGGATTTGGGTTTAGAAAGGGAAGAGGGGATCCTCCCTTGGTCCATTTTCACCTACTATGTTGATATATGTGTTTAACATGAGGGCACTCAGGACCCTCTGAACCACTTGAGTTGTTGTGAGGCGGTAAGCATTCTTTCTGCTCGGGGCCCTCTTCTTTAACAGTAATGTGTGGTAGAGCCTTTCAATTCTGCTATCCTGTGTGATCTGTGGTCTGTGTTCTAAAGGCCATCTGAGCTCTGCCATTTTTAATGTCTCTCTCCTACCTGGCTTTTGGAGACAACTCTGAGCATAGGTTTAGGCCGCTCCAGTCTCTTCCCCCAAGGCTTGATGTATACATCTCTTCAGGTAGCCTCATTCTAATGACAATAAGACCTTCCCTCTGGTCCAGCGGTTCCCAAACTTTTTTGGCCTACCGTCCCCTTTCCAGTAAAAATATTACTTAGCGCCCCCTGGAAATTATGAAACTATTTATTGAACTCAGAATAGAATGTAATACCAAAAAAAACAAAAACAAAAACAAAAAAAACACGTGGCTATCACCACCTCCCTGGATTGCTGCAGCACCCACCAGGGGGCGGTAGCACCCACTTTGGGAATCACTGCTCTGGTCTCAGAGAGGCACTGTGAAAAGTCCATATATTACCCAGTTAGAATCCCCTTTTCCAGGTATGACCCCAAACATCTCATGAACTAAACTGCTCTCCCTGAATCATTATTCATTTTTCTCTGGATAGGGAATGTCATTTGTTGGGGTGGAGAAGCTAATCCTATTTTTGTGTCTCTTCTCCCATCCAGTGACAGGGGAGTCCCCTCCCAGTTTATCGAAAGAACTGACCAGCACTTTGGCAGGAGTCGGCGATGTCAGTTTTGATTCCGATTCCCAGTTCCCCCTGGATGAACTCAAGATTGACCCTTTAACCCTAGATGGACTTCACATGCTAAATGATCCTGACATGGTCCTCACTGACCCCGCCACAGAGGACACTTTCCGAATGGACCGGCTGTAGGGCGTGGACAACCATGAGCCTAGGAATGTGCCACCTTCCTGGCGCCCAGCCAAACTGAATACAGCCCTCGGGTCAGTGGTGTCAGATTCCATGGTTCCTGAGAGCAGCCGCTCTGCCCCATTCAATTGAGTAAAGCTTGTTGTTCTAAGCTTGCAGTGCTGCCACCCCCTCGTCCCTTCACCCCCAGCCTCATCCCCTGGTGCCATCTTGGACCCTTTGGTTCAGTCTACTCGTTGCCATTGAATGAGTTTGGATCCCGCATCCGCCTTCCCGCCCAAGTCCCAGCGTGAGGTTGTGAATTTGTTCTTGCACTAGGAGGGGGGGTGTATGTGGTCACCAACATGAAGCATTGTGACCACAGCCTGAGCAGTCTCTCTCTGTAAGATACCAAAACCATTGGCCGGTGTCCATGTGCTCCTCAAGTTGCCATTTCTGCTCTTGTCCCCTCCCTCCCTCCCTTCCTCCCTCCCTTTTTCTCTCCCTTCCCTTCCTGCCTCCAGGCTCTCGGTCTCTAGGCTGATACTCTGGGGCTACTCTCAGACCCAGAGGTGGAGAGAGCAGAGCTCTGGGGGTTCTGCCTCCCTGACTGCTTGGTTACAGCCGCTTCATAGTGTAATGGCGCTTCTAAATGTGTGGGTATGCCTTGTGCGTTTTCTGATTTGTTTCCTCACTGGTTCAGCCCTCACTGCCTTTTCTCAAACCCTTGGCGAAACCATGTTCTCTGGGACACAGGGAGCAACAGCCAAAGCAGGAACTCCTCCCCCAAGAGTGCATTGTTGGATGGTCACTTCCTTCCCCACCCCCACCCCCCAAGAGAAAGAGAGAGAGAGGAAGAGAGGGCATAAAAAGGCAAAAAGAAACACTATTTTGAGAGATTTCTTTTTTTATATTTCTGAGCACACAAAAAGTACTATAATTCATTACCTGGTGAAAATGAAGGAGAGAACAGAAGATTTAAAGCAGCTAGAATGGCTTCTGTGGCCAATGTTAGACTTAACTTGATTTCCTTTTCCTCATTCCTCTTCCCTGCCCTCTACCCCCCACCCCGACCTCAATCCCTTCCCCACCCCCATGCCATCCCTGCCAAATCTTTCCAGTTCTATCATGTTTGTACAATTCCTGAGCAGGAATGGAGGGGTCTCCTTCTTGTGAGGAGTCCAAGGAAAGGTGGGGCATTTTTGGACTTATTTTTTATTATTGTTCATTACCTGTTATGTGTTCTCAGTTAACTTTACATACTGTTATTTAAGGAATTTGTGATTTTTTTTTCTGTTTTTGTTTTGTTTTGTATTTAAGTATTTGGATAGTTGAGACATAACCAAACTCCATGGAGCCAATGATGCTCTGTATGATGTCTGTACAGTGCATCCACTTGTGTTTTTATTCCCTGAATGATATGCAGTAATAATTATATTTTTAAACCAACTGGAATTTTAAGCAACTCTCATCCAGAAACAATCACATCTAAGTCTGAATCTAAATAAAGAATGTTACCTTTTCAATGTCTCTGAATAAGTGGTCAGGCCAGCTTATAACTGCAGAAAATGGTGAGTTAATCAGGGCCCTTTCAGACAGGGGGCTTTCTGTCAGTCTCCTCAGAGGCCTGCCAAATTGGGCTTTAGTGAAGTCATCAGTGAAGATGGCCAAAGGAAGTCCTATAGTGAAACCCGGCCAAAGGATCCCACAGAGAATCCTATACTCCCACATGTGGGGGTGGGGGTGGGGTGGGGGTGCTTAGAAATCCTCTGGCTTTCTGAGAAATCCACCTTTCTCATGTCCTGGATCCCTTGGGCAGGCAGTCTGCTGAAGCTTATGGAGCCCTTCTCAGAATCATGTTTTTAAACACAAAAAAATATATAAGATTATAAAGGAAATCAATTATATTGAAATAGAATTAGCAAAATATTTAAAAAAATTCACAAAACCTAGGTTAAGACTCTGATCTAGTCTGACCCCCCTCCCCACCATTTACAAAGAAGGAAACTGAGGCCTGGAAGGTCAGGGATTTCCTTGAGGGTCCCACAGAAAATCATGACCACAGCTAGAAGCCAGGACTTCTGTTTCTGGGTCAATTGCTCTTCCCACTCCACCATGCAAATTCCCAGCCTCCCATAAAACTTTCATGTGAAACTTCCATGTAGACTTGGGGCCTGCTAGACCAGGCAGGTTATGGGGGATTATGAAAATTCCTGAGTCTTTGAGGTTTGGTTTTGTTTTTAACTGTTTACCAAGGATCCCCAAACCCTGTGTCATGAAAAGTTTGATGGTTTAAGTAGGTTTGTCTTCATTCAACAGTCTTTGCCATGA
Organism: Gracilinanus agilis; assembly: GCF_016433145.1. Taxonomy (NCBI): domain Eukaryota; kingdom Metazoa; phylum Chordata; class Mammalia; order Didelphimorphia; family Didelphidae; genus Gracilinanus; species Gracilinanus agilis. The sequence continues at coordinate 731,828,765 of NC_058130.1, read as the reverse complement.
CAGAACTTGACAGATGATGACTTTTTCCCCTGGTCCCTGATCTCTTTATTTGAATTATATCATTTTTAGCTAGTTGGTAGTAAATGCTCATGAAGGGAATGCACAGAGGGCAGCTCATTCAGATATAATTTTGTCAAGTGTATACCACCTCCCCCAAATAAAAAAGCCGCCTAACTTTTCTCACAGCAGAGTTAATTTTGTGTTTCCTCCCTCCCTATTCCCCACCCCTCCCCATACTGCTGATCAAAATGCCATAGGGTCACTCACTATCAAATTCTACTCTTTTTCCTTCAAGGAGTACTTCTTGCTCCACCTCTGTTTAGAATAATCTGGGAGAGCAAAGGAGTCCAGGCAGAATAACCCTCCAAAGCAACACTTTGGGGAGACCAGGAAGGCCATGAGTTATAGCTAGATTTCTGTGTGCTTCAAGAAATCCAGGGGAAACTTGGCCACATCCCTGAGACCAGAGCTCTTTTAACCATACCTCCGTCCATGCTGGGCACAACCTTCATCCTCCATGCTTCTGGGCTATTTTTCTAACCATTTGCACTTAAGGTGACATGAAGGGCAGGGGAGTGATTTCGTTTTTAGAATATGAATTTCTGAAACCTTATTCCCCCCCACTTCTCTCCTAAAGAACTGGGGTGAGGGGTGGGGAGAGCTCTTTGTCTCCTTCATTTAAGGCTTAAGAGAATTTTGCCCCATGCTGCCGTGCTCCAGGCATCTGCTTGTTTTCCTCTGTTAATGTTGTGTTTATTTTTTCTTTTCTCCACTTCTACCTCCCTTACCCCCTCCTCCCACCCCCCCCCAAAATGATCATTTCCAATGGAAGAGGCATACACCCATAAGAGCTTGAGTTACTTTCATAAAGACGATCACAGTCCTTTCCTTCAGAACAGCCAAAGGTATTGTGCAAATTTTCTGTGCTTCCTGCAAGTTTCGTTGCTCTCTGATAGTTCTGTTTGTTCATTGACTCGGTGTCCCCGCCCAGTCGGGCCAGCCAAACCTCGTGCACGAAAAATGCTTGTTTGTGAGACGTTATTTTTTTAAACCACTGTCTCTTAATGAAGCATCCAGTTTGGAAGGCATTTGTCTGTTCAATTCACTAACCAGATTGTGTTGTGGATAGTTTTTTACAGGGACATGATGTTGCTAAATGCTACCTTGGAGAACATGGTCTTTTTTTTAAAAAACAAAAACAAAAAAACAAAAGACAAAACTACATGTATATAAGAGAGTTTGTTTATTATTAGACTTGTAAGTAGAACTTTTAAAAAAAATGGCCTTAATAAAATAACCCATCTGGATGCAATTCTCAGACAAGGCATTGGGGACCATCTAATTTAGCCAATATCTATCTATCTCTCTGTCTCTCTGTCTTTCTCTCTGTCTTTCTCTCTCTGTGTTTGGTCCCTTCCTGGAGGTATGTGATGTGGAAGGGGATGACAGGCATAGACAGGAATCTCTTGTGTCCAGTCCCAAAGAGAGAGACAGCCTGCTACTTGTATTAACCCTTTGAGAAACTGAATGTCACACTGGGCCCCATCTTGGTAACACCCTGAAGATATGAGATTTTGCTGCCAGAATATCCCATATCTTGCCCACTGAGTACCCCTCCATCACTGGGGCTGTGGGTGAGGCCAAGAGGGTGAGACTTCATGAACGGTTTGATCAAATGGGTTTTTTTTTCCTCTTTGTCAATCATGTAAGCTTTTGGATTTAAAAGCCTCTTTGGAAAATTTATGGTTTGGGGGCAGTTTGGGGTCCCCTTCTTTGCCTGGGCACCTGGAGTCCAGATGAATGGAAAGAGGATCATAAAAAGGAGAAGCAGCATCAGGGAGTGGGATGGAGAGTTAGGGAAGGAGGTTCGCTTTTTAGCCAGCAAAGAAATTAATGCCAGTGGGCTACTGCTCCCAGAACCTTGGCTACCAATAAGAAGGGAATTACTTGAGTGGAGAAATATCTAACAGTTTGGCTTTGATTTGAATAGTGAGTCTCCCAGGGCATCCATTCTCTCAGTCTCAAAGGGTTAATTCCCACCCAGTTGCCCCGCCAGTGGCTCTCTAGGAGGTTTTTCTAACATTCTCCCCAGGAAAGACTGTTGTTGTGTTTGCCAATCTTTTTCGCAAAAAAGCAACCAGCCAATGGAAACTGCATTCTCATCATGTAGAAAATACTGTGACTTCAAAGAAACCCTGTAGATTTTTGCTATTTATTGCCGTTTGGGAACCTGGGGGTGGGAGGGGGTGTTGTTTTGCATCATGTATATAGTACTGATGTCTGCATTCTCTGTAAATCTGGATCGACACCGGCTGACTTTTGTGCCACCTGCATGAGACCTGCATGGGACTGGAGGCAGCAGCAGGACACGTGTGTCTCAGGGCTGCGCCCGCATGTTAATGAGCTCATGACCAGTGTCCTGTACTGCTCAAAACCTTTTCCTGGACAGAGGGAACTCCTGTGACAAAAAGCTTTTTTGAAACTCCTCCTATTGAGAGAATGGGAACTGCTATGGCTCCTGTACTCTTAAGCCGTAGAATCCTAGAACATTCAAGGTGGCAGGACCCTTAGATCATCAGAGTTGGAAGGCTCTTAGAGCACAGAATGTCAGAGCTGGGAAGGTCCTTAGAATATAGAATGTCAGAGCTGGAAGGGCTCTTAGAATAGAGAATGTCAGAGCTGGGAGGACCTTTAGAACCCCTCATGTCAGAGCTGGGAGGAATTTCAGATTTAGAATTAGCAGGGAAGTACCTTAGTGATCACCTAGTGACTAGATTCTAGTCCATCCCCCTTATTTTATGAAGGAAGAAACTGAGGTCCAGAAGAAGGGGGTGATTTACCCAAGGTTAAGCCTCTTAAATAGTGGCATAGCCAGAACTAGAACCCCAGGCCTGTTCTTCCTTACCTCCACCCTCTTTGTCATAGTTTTTTTAAACAGTGTTTTTCTTTCTTAAATGAAATCAACAAAATCAATAACTCCCTCTCCCTTCCCCAATCAAAAACTAGGAGCACCTGAACCCAGATTCTTGGATGAGGCTAAGGTGGCTATTGAGGCACTGAGAAGCCTTCACCTTTGTGAGGTCCCCAGGGCACAAGATTTTTTTCTTCTCCAGATATTAGCTCCTAAGTTCCCTTCAGAAGGCTGGACACAGCTGTGTGGCGCATCTCTAACATAGCTCTCCTAGGAGCACGGGATAACAAAATGACCACAGTATTTTGAAGCCCTGTTGACCACTCTTCATTGTCCTTACGCCATGTAGGACGCAGTAGAAATAAGCCTGATGAATGCTATCCCCTCCTGCTCCTTGAATATAAGTTTTCTTATATTCAACCCATCAAGCCGTAGATTTCCAGAATCTTTTGGCATATGTATTTCCTACTCTGGATTCCATATATTATGGAGCCCCTCCCCATCTGCGGGGGCACTCTTGGACCATTGAAGTATTCCCTTAAAATACCCCCTATCCCAAACAAACAATCTCTCTGTACTCTTTCTTGCTACTTTTATATCAGGGTCTTGAGCAACTCTGAGGAGGGAAGGAAAAGGGTGGCAAAGCATTCGTTCCCCAAAGAGCATTGAACTCTTCACCTCATCCTTGTTAGTAAATCTACAAATGGCCGAATCCCCAACATTTCTATTACCCCTTTCCTATTGAGTGCTGCTCATTAAGGACACAGATGTTTGTTTTTCCTAGGGCCCCATGCTGTAGTGACACAGAGGTGACCGACTAAGGTGTCTTTCCCTTCGGGAGCTAAGAAACCAATGGAAAGATTGTTCTGTAGGCAGGACCAGCCCCTTCCTTCCTTTGGATCTGCTTTTTGTACTTCCACAGGAATGAGAAAGGCAGCCAGGTCAGAGAGGTGGGAGGGACAGTGGGGTACTCAGCATTTCATCAAATGCCTGGGCAGCTTTGACCCAGTGGAAGGTAGGCTGGACAGGTCTCCCTCACATATAAGGCCATGGCAGTGGTCATTTACAGAGACCTGTGGGCTCAAGGACAGTAGAGTAGAGAACAAAAGCAAGCCGCATAACCACTACCTACAGAAACAGGTGGGCATTTGGTGGGGTGGAGGATAGGGGTGAGAAAGTGTCTAAATTCATGGAGACATCAATGTACTTGGATTCAGGGGAGCCAGATTAAAATCCTAGCCCTGTTATTAGTTGTGTGAATTTAGACAAATTATTTGCTTTCTCTGGGTCTAAATTTCCTCATCTGTAAAGAGAATTGGACCACATAGTCACTAAAGTTCTTTCTAATATTAAATGTAATGATGTGGTCTGCCACCTCTACTGGAACTGGCAAGAAACGGCCACCTTGAGCTCTAAGAGGCTTCAGCACCTTGGACCTGGGAATTAGGTGTAAAAGTTAGAATTCTGGGAAGATACACAGCCAGGAAAGCTGGCTTGCATGTAATAACACCTTGATTTCTCCAATGCTTTTTTTTTTTTAAACCTTTACCTTCCATCTTGCAATGGAGGTCAAGTGACTTGCCCAGGGTCACACAGCTGGGAAGTGTCTGAGGCCAGATTTGAACCTAGGACCTCCCATCTCTAGGCCTGGCTCTCAATCCACTGAGCCACCCAGCTGCTCCCTTCTCCAATGCTTTAAGTGTTTTACAAAACACTTTCTCCATAGTAACCCAGTGAGTAGTTACTACATTATTCTGAATCACTCCCATTTTGTAAGTAAGGAATTGGAGACACAGAGGTTGTGACTTGCTCATGGTCACACAGCAAATAAATATTGGAGCTAGGGTTTGAATCTAGGTCTCTTTACTCCAAATCTAGGTCATACAGGGTAGACCATGTTGATCTCTTTGACTGTATCTAATCCATGTTGCTTGATGTGGTTTTGGGTAGGGCAGGGTTGAGAGAATGACCTGACTTGGAGTTTTGTCAGAGACATCTCAGATCATTGGGACCATTTGCTTCCTCCAGTTGGAATTAGACATGTTGTGTTTGATCTGAGAGACCAAAATTAGACCAGTGAAGGGGAAATCACAAGGAAACAGGGAGAGCCTCCTAAGAATCTAAGCTATTACACAATGGAATTGACTATCTCCAGATTTAGTGAATTCCCTGGGCCTAAAAAGGTGCAGGTAGAGTTGGTATGAGCAAGCACTTGTCCCAGATGTTATACCTTTGATCCTTAAGGGCTCTTGCAACTAGGGAATTCTGTAGTCTCTATGACAGTTGGATTGACTTCATCCTGGAAGAGATACTCAGGTCACCAGTTAGGGGAAGAATTTTAGGGAAATCATCAGAATCAGAAGGCCTACGCTCATTTGGGTTGGGACTGGACTACGGAGTGTGAGGTGGTCCTTCATTTTCTTTTCCTTGTCTCTTCTTTCCACATCCTGTACTCTGTAGAGATAAGGTGATAGTATGGAAAGGCAATGAGGTTTAGAGTCAGTGGCGCCAGGTTTAGCTCCCAGCTATGAACACAAGGATGGTACCAAAGCTCTATCTGTAAAACAAGGATGTGGGCCTGGGTCAGGAGTTCTTAACCTTCTTTGTGTCTTAGGCTCCTTTTTTTTTAGTACATAAAATAAAAAAGAAATCAGAAGATTACAAAGGAAACCATTTATATTGAAATACAGTTCCCAAAATATTTTAGAACAAATACATGAACCCCAGGTGAAGAACCCCTGAACTACATGCTCCCTAAGGTTCCTTCCATCTTTAAATCCTATGGTCCTGTGGAAGAGAAGACTGGCCATGGGGCAGTTGAGTAGCTCAGGGGATTGAGAAGCAGGCCTAGAGGTCCTGGGTTCAAATCTGGCATCAGGCACTTCCTAGCTGTGTGACTGTGCAAGTCACTTAACCTCAGCCTAACTCTTACCACTCTTCTGCCTTGGAACTAATACTTAGTATCAGTTCTTAAAACAGAAAGTTAAGGGGAGAGAGAGAGAGAGAGAGAGAGAGAGAGAGAGAGAGAGAGAGAGAGAGAGAGAGTTAGTTAGTTGGAGAGGGGAATGCCCAACAAAATGAACACCTTTTCCCAAGAAAACTCCCTTGTCAAGTAGTAGAGAGCTGTGTCTCTTAGGGAAACTCCTGACCTGCCCTACCTGCCCTGCCAATTTATGGTAGGGTACAGAGAATGCTAAATCTGGAATCAGAGGTCTTGGTTTGAATCCCACATTTGCCACTGAATATCCATGTGGCTGTGGGAGAGTCATTCAAAGACTCCAAGCCTCAGTTTTCTCACCTGTGAAATGAGGCAAATGGAGGAGATAGCCATCACAGATTTAAACTGAAGATCTTTCCCTGTGGTTTTTCTTCTTCCTTCTACCCTTGCCAAAGTCAGACCCTAAGGAGGTCCATCTTGATCTCCTTCTCTATATCAAGGTCAGACAGCCACTCTCGCCTGCATTCAGGATTTCTATCCATGGAAAAAAGAATCTTGGAAGTTGGATGTCCCAGGCCCAGATCAGAGAGGAGAAAGAGAAGTCAGTGGGAAAGAGAAACCTTTCCTTTGCCAAAGCAACCAACATAGGGCTGCTGGGGCCTTCATAGTTCATCTGGAATCAGAAGTCTTTGATTTGAATCCCAGCTCTGTTACTTCCTGACTTCAGTGAGTCATTTCCTTTCTCTATGCCTCAGTTTCCTCTTATGTTAAATGGGGGTGTTAGATTATAGATATCTGAAAGGCTCTTTTGCACCTACATCTCATTAATGAAGTATCCCTAGTATATTCTGGTGAATTGCCCTTGCAAAAAAAAAAGAGAGAGAGAGAGATACCCCATCACCACCACCACCTTGGATGCTTTTGAGGTTTCTTGTGGCCTTCTTGAGGATTGGGCATTCTCACTGGAGTCCAAGGAGACCAGTTCAGCGTACTGACTGGCACTGCACTCCTCTGTCCTCTGTCTCAACACTTACTTCTTCCAGGGAGGCAGTTGAGTAAGGGACTCTTTGATGTAAGCCATGATATGAAGTCCTGAGTACACAATAGATACTGTCAAGCCATCTTTCCTAGGTTACTCCTCCTAACCTTCTTTGACATTCCTTTCTGTTGGTCTTAGATTAGTCTAGGCATCTTTCTTCAACAGGGAATACTTACTGGCTGCCCCTTAGAGCTGCAAAGACACTGGCCATGCTGTATTCTCCCCATCCTGAAAGTGAAGCTGAGTTGAGGGACCGGGGATGGCTTTGTCCATCTCTGAGGCCCCCTCCTCCAGGCTCTCTCATGCCTTAGATACTGTGACTATTGCTGCAGGAAGCAGCTGGCATTGTGGCTACCAGCCCCTCTCCCTCTGCCCTCCCTTTGCCTTATTTGCAGGTACCCATCTCAGGCCTTTGCCCAGCCCTCCCTTCTGCTCCTCTGGCAAAGGTGGTACAAATGATGTTGTATCTGGGTAGATTGTGAGTGTCGCAGGTGCTGCTAGCACCTTGCACCTCTCAGTAACACATCTCTTCATTGAAGGGGCAGAGTCTGTAGGAAGCTGCTCAGGACCAGTAGACCAGGCAGTGTTGAAGGCCTGCCCTTAACAGCCAGACTTAAACGGGCTGGTTGTGATCATGCCAGGCCACCACGTCCCGTATCCCAGGGCTTCAGAGCTGGATAACACTTTAGAGATGACCTCATCGTGTAGGGAGGAGTTGAGACCCAGGGAAAGAAGGCCCCTTGGCTAAGCTCATTCAGATCCTAAGTCCCAGAGCCAAGTTTGAACCATGCTCCCCCTGCCTTTCCTACATGAGGATAAGTAGAGCTCCTTTTGTGCCCCAGGAGGCAATGAAGCTTCCTTCCTTAGCAGGGCCTGGCTTAACATGTGGGAACTGGTATGTCCTCAGGAGAAAGCCCACCGGCAGCCCCTACGCTCCTTCCCCATCCCCACCCTCACCCCCGGCCACCCTTTGAGCTGCCCAGGTGAGCCAGGAGCTCACCCAGCTCTAGTATCCCCGACTATGGGTGACGTCTCCCTTTGCCCTCTTGCTCTGCGGTCTCAGCACCCTGGCATGACCTGCTGTCAGCATCTGCCCGTGAAACTTGGCTGAGCAGAGCTGGGCTTCTTGCCTGTAGATGCCCTTGCCTGAGGGATCTCCCAGGACTGCCATCCATCTAGTGGCAGCTCCCAGAATTTCAGTCCTAGCACGTAAGAGGAAATGTTGGGCTGGCCTCAGCAGCCCAAATTCATTTACAGATCAGCTAGGCCAACCTTCCCTGGCTTACATCAGCAGAAATGAAGAAGTAACTAAGCCAAGATCACTCTGCAGGCCGGTGGTCAAGAGCAGGACCCTCTTGACTCACCTGGCCAGAGGCCCTTCCAGGACCTGACTCTAGCCTCTCTGTGTCACACGGCACCTAGGCTTTCCTCACCTGGGTATGGGCTGGCCTGCCGTGAGTGCCCAGGCTCTAATGAGGAGAGGAGAGATAGCCCATATGGAGATGGAAAGGGGGAAGGAAGCCTGTTTCCCTGCCTGGGGCTCAGATTTCTGGGCTCTCAAGGAAGGCAGCATGGTGAGGTAGAAGGAACCTTGGCCTTAGAGCCAGGAGTCCTGAATTCTGTTCTGTCGCTACTTAGAGCCTCATTAGGTGACTCTGGGAAAGTCTCTTCCTCCTTGTGACCTCAGTTTCTTCAACTGTAAAAATAGAGGGTTGTGTTTGCCAGTGTCTAAGGATCCTAACATGTCTGACATTCTAGAATTCTAAGCCTCCTGAGAGGAAATCCTAGATTTTTAGGGGGATGCCATCTGCCCATCTGCTAGCTTGCATGGTCCCCAAGCCTCGTGGCACTCATTCCACCTCCAGGGATGGAAGTCTTTTCTGCCTGATATCTACTCTTTGCTCAGAGGAATGCATGGCCAGGCAGAGAAACAGAAAGTTCTGGTGAATCCACAAATTGGAGAATCAGCCCCCAAAGGATAGAGTTAGATGTATCCTTCTCTTCTCCCCTTCCTCCATCTCCTCACCTCAGTTGGTCTCAAGTGCCCAGAGTTCAGAGGATCTAGAGACTAAGCCCCTTCCCTGCTCCCTTGCTAGAAATTGGGGGCTGGTTCTCCCCATTTTGCCAAGGGAACAACTGAAACCCACCCAGTCAGTGGCAGGAACTTAGATTGGGCAAAAGGGAGAATACATAGGTAGAATCCCAGAGTCCTAAGCCCCAATACCTTGCCCCCAACCCTTTGTCATACTTTCGTTAGGTAAGGGACCAGCCTTTACCCACAAAGGAATTAAGATGGTATACAGCTGGGCCGTTGGGCCCAGGGTGTTTTGGAAACAAAGAAAATTGAGACTCATAGGGCAGGAGCCCTGGAAGTCTTGTGAGGAGACCCCAGCTCAATCAGGCAAAAGGATGCACGTGAGGGGGGCTTTCCTCTCCTTGTTCTTGGAGCCTAGAGGCTTCCCAAGGGCAGGGCTTCATGCCCCAGTTCCCTGGAGCTGCTGGTCAGGCCTTAAATACTCCTCCTCAGCCCTTGTGGCCACATCCAGAGAAATGGGGTTGGTTGGTCTAATCACCCTAACCACCTCCAAACCCCTCACCCTATTGGGAAGGGCTCCTTCAGGTGCTGACCTTGCCTTGCTCCAAACCTAGGGCCATCCTGGCTTGAGCAGGGAGGCCTCATTTTCACCCAGTCTGGCTGACCGGTGGGCTGGGGATGGGTCAGTGTCGGCGCATGGCCCTGCCTTTGCTTCCTGGGGACAGGAGCAGGAGGGCAACTCTGAATGAGGCCAGGTCCCCCCCCTCCCCCTCAGGCTGGGTGAGTGGTCCATGATCCAGCTTGTTCTGTTAGAGTCCAAGACCATCCCCAGGAGTCCGGAGCCCCTGATTGCCTCTAGCCAGCAAACAGGAAAAGGAGTCTGGGGGAGGAATGAACGGGATTTAGAAATGTTGACAAGCTGCCTCCTGGAGGGTTCAGCAACTTGTCTGTGCACCCGAGGACTTGTGTCTGGTCTCACTGATATATGCAAACCCCTTCTGTCCACCGTCTGCACCCTCCGGCCCCCGGGCTCCAGAGGCTTCTGGGCTCTGCTTTCTTGGTAGGTCGAAGTGGGAGTTTGGAGGTGGCCCCCATTTGTGTCTGCACCCAGGCCAGGCTGCAGGCGCTCGGCTCTGCCTGGCCCAGCCCGTCTGGACTGCACCCGGGCTCCCCGGCCCCAGCCCACTTCAGCCCTTTTCTCTTTTTCCTGTGGACGCTTTTGTCTTTGTATCTTTGCATTCTTTGTAAAGGAAATGTAATAAAATTCAAATGTTTTCGTCTCTGGCTGGTCGGTTTTTCTCTCTCTTCGGGCCTCCAGGTACACGCAGGTGCACCTGGTGCCCACACGCAGACACTGGACACACTAGCCCGTGAGCGGCCCCCACGTGCAGATTGCTGGGGCAGATCCTCCCCACCCCCCAGGACTGAGGACAGGGGCCGTGGGAATGAACTGAGGTCTTTATTGTCCTTCCTGCTTGCTCCCTTCCCCCTCCTCTCACCGTCCACAAGGAGGGAGAGAGGCAGCCCCACGGGCTCTCCCCCATCCTCATTGGGGGGATGCAGGTTCTGAGGATGTGGCCGGCCTTGCCCTGAGGGCCGGCTGCTGGAGGGGCCCCGTGTTCGAGTCCTGCAGCCCTCGGGCCGGGGGTTAGTGGTGTGGTATGTACAGGGGTTGGGGGGACGTTGGCCAGGAGCAGGTGGCCCCCCCTTCCTCTGGCTTTAGTTATGTTGCAGACGATAGGCCTCATAGTCCTCGGGAATGGTGTCTGCAAAGACAGGAGCCCCGTTAGCCGCCCAGATTCCGGCCAGGACCCCGAAGCCCCTCCTCCTCTCCTCAGCCTGTGCTCGGCCTCGGCTGTCCCGGGAGCACCCGCGTCTTGGGGCGGCGGACACTTAGGATTCCTGGGGTTCCCCTTCGGTGTGCCTCCCCTCCAAGGCCCCCCGGCCCCCACCCCTCTCGCCCTCCTACCGTTACATCGGTAGCGGAGATTGGCCCAAATGATGTTTTCCTGGGAGAAGCAGAAGACGCCGAGGCGGCCTCCTCGCATGGTCGTGTCCAGCACCACGTTGCTGTCGGCCACCAGCTCGGGCCCCTCATAGAAGCGGACCCTGGGCGGGAGCGCAGGGCTCAGGCAGGCCCCACACAACCGTCCCCTCCCCTCTCCCCAACACGCCCTCGGGCCTGGGAGGAAGTGGGGGAGCCCAAGTCCCAAAGGGGGGACGGTTCCCCTCTGGCTGCCGGGAAGGGCCCAGACTTTCAGCTGAGTCACGGAAGGGGGCCAGAGTTACGGAGTGACCGTCTCTGGGGTCAAAGGGCAGAGCTGGCGGCAGGGCCAGAGTGGAAACCGGCCTTCAGCCTCAGGAGTAGGATCAGGCGGGGGCCGGGAATGGGGAGGCCCCCCCGGAAGGTCGGGGACTCACCGGATGTAGCCCACTTGGGGCCGGTGCTGCAGGAACCAGCGATAAGACGTCTTGTCCTTCCAGCCCACGTTTCTGGGGTCTTTCCAGAGGAGCTTCACCTGGTCGGTGGTGTCGCCCGTGTGCCACAGGGCATTGCGCAGCTGCTCCCCGGGGCCCGTGGACGACTTCACTGCCTGCGCACACACGCACACGCAGCTCGAGATTCAGGCCGGCCTCTCGGGGCCTCCCCCGAGTAACGATCTCGTTCTAGGCCTGAGATCTTAGACCAGTCTCGGCGCAGGGGCCCCAGTTAGACTTGCAGACCCAGGGGGTGGGGGCAGGCTTCCCCTTTCTCCTGCAGGCCTCTGGGGGGGGTAACGGGGAAGAGGGAGGGAGAGCTGGGGGGCAGGGGATGAAGGTTGGAGTTGAGGCCAGGATTTTGGTTAGAATAGGGCAGAAGAGGGGGAGAAGGTGAATGGCCATGGAGCAGCCAGTTTGGGGGTGAGCATGGGTGGAGAGATTCAGAGGGGGGTCCTCGGGGAGGACCTTATGAGGGTCCAGTTCAATGGCCAGTGGGTGACGATTAGGGGGTAGGTTGGGTGGCCTCAGGCTGAGTGTTGTTTTTTTATTAACCCTCACCTTCTCTCTTAGAATCAGTATTGGTTCCAAGGCAGAAGAGTGGTAAACATTGGGCAAATAGAAGTTAAGTGACTTGCCCAGGGTCACACAGCTAGGAAGTGTCAGAGGCCAGATTTGAACCCAGGACCTCCCATCTCTAGGTCTGGCTCTCAGTTCCCTGAGCCACCCAGCTGCCCCCAGATTCTGAGTCTTTTGGGGGGCTCTTTTGGGTAGAGAGATTTGGAGTCTAGGAGGTCTTCTGGGCAGGGACAGTCCAGGAGCTTCTTGGAGAGACTCTTGGGGCCAATTTACAGGCCCGAGAATGCTCTCCACCTCCCAAGAAAGAACCGCTGGAGTGGGATGCAGACAAGAGCACCGTCTTTCCCTTTAGTTTATTTGTGCTTTTATTGGGAGGTCTGAGTATCCTCTCACAACAGTGACCAATATGGATGTATGTTTGGCATGATTATATACGTATAACCCAGACCAAATGGCTTACCAGCTCCAGGAGGGGAGAGGGAAGGGAGGGAGGGAGACAATTTGGATCTTCTAAGATCAGAAAATGTATGTGGAAAATTGTTACTACATGTAATTGGGAAAAATAAAATGGCTTAAAAAATAAATAAAGGCTCCTGGAGGGTTTTAAAGGGTTCTGGGGGGCAGGGGTGAAGGTGGGCACTGGTACCAGGGAGCATTAAGGGCTTCTGAAGAATGGAGGTAGGGGCTCTGGGGCAGGTTCCTAGGCGGTTGTTTGAAGGTCCCCTGGAAAAGTTTGGGGCCTGAGATGGGCTGCTTTGATAGGCAGCAGGGGGAACCCACCTTGAGCTGAATGCCAGGTTCAGCCACAGCTCTGAAGGGATTTGCCTGCCAGTATGTCTGTTCCATCTGTTTCCACATGACCACGTAAAAGCTGGAGCTGTCCTGGTAGCCAAAGATGAGACCGGCATAGTCATCGTCGGTGAGGGTGTTCACATGGAACGTGCCTTCGAAGTCCACGCCATTAAAGGCTGTGTAGCCTGGGAGAGAGAGAGGGGAGGGCAATACAATACTCAGAGAGGCTTCCAGGCTCAGCACCAGGGAAGTCCTAGGCCCTCCCCTTCCTCCCCCAGCCCCAAAGAGCCTGCCTTTGCCCCTTGCTCACCCACAGCCAGGCCTGGGTCACTGTTCATTGTCTGCACGATCTCCATCCCCTGCAGAGGGTGAGATGGGTAGGTAAACTGAGGCTGGGCTCTGTCCTATCCCTCTCTCTTCCCAGCCCAGCCCAGCCAGCACATTCCCTCTCATCCCTCATTCTATCTCAGGCCCTGACCGGAACAAAGAAGCAGACCTGATTGAGAACCACCCAATTGGGGTCTATCTGTGCATCTCCCTCGGGGTCCAAAACGACAGTCTGGAAGGCTCGGAAGTCTGTGAGGGTGACCTCTGCGTTCTCTGGGCACACGTCGATCTTGTCCACGACCTTGTCTGCATCAAAGTCATCCTGGCACACATCGCCTACCCCATCACCTGCAGATGGACGGGGAGGTGAGGGCGGAGGTCCACGATGAAGCCCTCTCCCCTCTCCTCCAAGCCTAGCTTCATCGTCTCCCATCCTCAGACATCCTCGGTCCTCTTCTCCAGAGTCCTCTCTCCTTGGAGCTGCCTCTGACCCCCATCCCCTCCGTCTCACCATCAGCATCCTCCTGATTCGGGTTGGGGACGAGGCGACAATTGTCTGGCCCCGGGGCACGGTTGTCTGGGATTCCATCATTGTCATCATCGTCATCGCAGGCATCGCCCTGCCCGTCCTTATCTGTGTCCTGCTGAGAGCTATTAGGCACCGTGGGGCAGTTGTCCCGAGAGTCCTGGTGGCCGTCACCGTCCCTGTGGGAAAGTGGGACCAAGGCTCAGACGCTGGCCAGCTGTCATCCCCCGCCCTCACACCTTCCAGCTGGGCCCCTTCCTCCCTGTGTTCTCCACCCCAGCCCCTTCCCCGAGCCAGACCTCCCCCACCCAGCTGCGCAGCACCCCCAGTCTCCTTACTGGTCCTGGTCACTGTCACAGGCGTCCCCTACTAGATCGTGATCCACATCTCTCTGAGGAGGCAAAACCCCCAAAGTTTGGAGAGCCAGTCCCGTACTGAGCTGTTCCTACCCAGTCCTTTCCCTGAGGCCACCGGCTAGCCACGCCGGGAACCTCCCATCTATCCTTGGTGGCCAAGATCCAGTGGCACCTCTGGTGAAGGAAAGGGGAGGAGGGAATCTGCTCTGCTCAGGGATTGGGGAGGGTCTAACCTGGTCATTAGCTGGAGACTTTACTCTGGTCAGAGATTAAGGGTGGGACGGAGTGGCTCAGCTGGTCGAGGAACGGTTAGAGGTTGAAGATTCTAAGTTGGCCGCGGAATGGTTCTGGGGTGCAGGGAGCTAGCCCGGTCAGGAGTTGGGGCCTCTCTGCTGGTCAGAGGTTGGAGGCTTCTAACCCGACAGAGGGAAATCTCACCTAGTCAGGACGAGGAGACTCACCTGGTCCGCATTGCCTTTTTGTGGACAGTTATCACAGGCATCTCCTACCCCATCCCGGTCACCATCCCGTTGGTCTGGGTTGGGGACCCTCGGACAGTTGTCCAGAGCATTCCGGATCCCTGAGAAGAAGAGAGAAGGTCTTACACTAAAGGACAGGAGGGGCTGGTGCTGGAGCCAATTTCAGGGAACGTGGGGACGTAACCTTAAGCTGGAGGACCCTGGGAACCTGGTGGACCAGCCCCTTGAGCAGGTCAGACCACTCAAGACAGACCACTGAATCCCAGGGCTGGACCCTCAACTCCTACTTTTGGGTATCCCATTGACATTCCTAACACCCAGCTGGCATTTATGTAAAGCCCTTTAAGATCTGCCAAGAGTTTTAACATGTGTTACCTCATTTTATCCTCACAACCCTGGAGGGTGGGTGCCATTATTATCTCCATTTTACAGACAATTAAACTGAGGCTGAGCAAGGTTAAATGACAAGGTCCCATAGCTAAGAGGTGTCAGAGGTGGGATTTGAACTCAGTTCTTCCTTGCTCTAAGCTCAGGAATTTATCCAGGGTGCCACTTCAATGGGCATCCTCTCCTGGCCCTTCTCTTGCTTTACCTTCCACTCCTTAAGTGTGAGCATCACCCAAGACTCGGACATTGGCCGATTCTGTATGGAATCACAAGGTCTGAGATTTGTCAGCCCTACTCTAACCTCAGAGAACAACTGGTCCAGCCCAAAGCTGAAAAAGATTCCCCTGGGCCATGCCAGAGTCTCTCCTGCCCTCCAGGCCTGAGTCTCTGATAAGATATGTTGAAGGGAGGTCCAGTAGACATCTGAAGTGAAACCCCACTCCCCTTCCTTCCTCCCCCACACCTTTCGAGCTTCCTGCGTCAGCAGTGCCGCCATTTTCCAGACCAGAATCCTAGGGCACCCTAGACTACTCGCACGCTTTCCCTGGCCACCATGGCCTCAAACCATACTTAACCCTTTGGACTCTTGTAACATCTCAGAGTTGACGCCAAACAAGATCCACCACTCTAGAGTGGTCGCACCCAAGCAGAGGACTGTGGGAACCCAGGCTCCTTATTCTTTCTTCCCCACGGTCATATTCACTTTCTGGGCTCCCATCTGACCCCTATACTTTCAGTCCACTAAAACCTCCAGATCTTTTTTCAGATGATCAGCTGCCTAGCCACCCTCCTCCCTCCACTGTGTCCTGGAGAACTTGAGCTCACTCTCTCCCTGGACTGTCAGGACAGCATTCTGCTTGGGGCTCTGTCTGCAATAAGTCCAAACCCCACTTCCAGTCCCGTCCATCTTCCATTCAGCTGTCAGGGTCATCTTCCTGAAGTGTATCTCTGGCCGTGTCATCTCCCCTGTATGGTAAACTCCTGTGGCTCCCTATTACTTTAGCTCAAACGTCAATTCTTCTTTTTGATTTTAAGGTCTCCCTACCTTTGCAGATTTCTTCCATCTCACCTCCACATTTTGTTGATACTCAATTGGGTCTGACTCTTCATGGCCTTATTTTGGGGTTTTCTTGGCAAAGATACAGGAATGGTTTACCATGTCCTACTCTAGCTTATTTTACAGATGAGGAAACTGAGGCAAATAAGGTTAAGTGACCTTCCCAGGGTCACACAGACACTAACTGAGGCTGGATTTGAACTCCTGAAGATGAGTCTTCCTGATTCCAAGCTCCCTACACTCCCTAGCTTCCCTCAGCCCCACATCCTCCCACCTAGTATCCTGGCTGGCCTCCTGACTGTTCCTCTCCCAAGACACCCTCATCTCCAGAGTCCAGGAATTTTCACTGACTTTCCCCGTACCTGGAATGTTCTTTCTCCTTCTCCATCTTCTATAAATCTCTAAATGAAATCTCAGCTCCAGTTTCAGGCTGCAAGAAGCCTTTCCCAGATCCCCTTAATGCTAGCTAGCACCTTTCCTCTGGCGATTAGCTCCGACGTGCCCTTTTCTAGACAGCCTGTTTGCTCTCTGTCTGTCTGTTGTCTCTCTCATTAGCCTGGAAGGTCTTCGAAGCCAGGGACCATGTTTGCCCCTCACTGGGTCTCCAGTGCTTGGCAACCGTTGACTGACTGTTCTCGGAGTTTGGGGAGTCTGAGGTCTACACACTGTGTCAAGTCCCAGGCCAGGGGAAGGAAGGGAAAGTGGCCTAGACTAGGAGCCTGGTCAGCAGCCCACCCGCACCCATTCTGCCCCGAGCCCCAGCTCACGGTCCCCATCGATGTCGTCGTCGCAGGCATCGCCTCGGCCATCCCGGTCCGTATCCCTCTGGTCGTCGTTCTTCTCCCCACGACAGTTGTCACAGGCATCGCCCCACTTGTCTCCATCGCTATTCCGCTGGTCTGGATTCCGAACGAGGACGCAGTTATCCTGGGGGGCAGAGAAGAGGAGGAGGCTGAGCTGTGTTGGGTACCCATGCCCTCCCTCCCCTTTTTCCTGGGCTCCCTCCCTTGCCTTGTCTCTCTTATTTCTGCATCTCACCTGCTCATTTAGGACTCCGTCCCCATCGGCGTCGGGATCACAGGCATCCCCGATGCCATCTTTGTCAACATCCTCCTGACCTGAGTTGGGTACCTTTAGGCAGTTATCCTGGGGAAGGATGAAAGTGTGAGGGACCCTGGGAGTGCGGGGGAAGGGCCAGGGAGGGAGAGCTGGGAAGGGTGAAAGATTTAGGATGAAAAAATTCGTCTGCACCCGTAGAGGTTGGGGTGTGTGTGTGTGTGTGTGTGTGTGTGTTGGGGAGAAGTCTGGGTCGTAGATTGTTCGACAAAGTTCTAGGGACTCTGATGGGCCACAAATTACAGAGAGACAGATTTTTAGCCCAGCGTCAAGAAAACCCCCTAATAATCCAATCTGTCCAAAAGCAGAACAAACTGCCTGACCGGCAGTGAGCTCCCCATCACCAGGAGTCTCCAAACAACAGGCTGGATAACCTTGGAATCGGGGATATTGCAGAGGGATGCCCTGCTTGGGGAGAAGTTGGACTAGACCGCTTCAGAAGCCACCTGTGGGATTCTCTTCAGCAGTGGGAAAGGGGTGATGATATCACTTCAGGCTCTGAATTCTGGGAGGTTGTGGGACGGGGGACCGCCAAGAGGAGAGCAGGAGGAAGGACCCCTTCTCCCAGCCCACCTTTCGGCACTTCCTGTCAGGGCACCGCAACTTCTCATCTGGAAAGCCATCCAGGTCCGTGTCCTTGCCACACACGAGCCCGTTGCCAGCCCAGCCTATGGCACACTGCGAAGGAAGTCTGGGCTCAGCTGGGGCCACCCTGCCCATTCCCAGACCGGGCTTGTGGCGCTGCCCCCCCTCTCATGCCCCCCAAAACACACATAGAGGCACAACACCCCCATAGACTCCTCCTGCCCCGTACCCACCTTCTTTCCTGCCTGGGCCCTCCCTGGGCCCCCAGC
This sequence comes from Gracilinanus agilis, assembly GCF_016433145.1. Lineage (NCBI taxonomy): Eukaryota > Metazoa > Chordata > Mammalia > Didelphimorphia > Didelphidae > Gracilinanus > Gracilinanus agilis. Next base: position 731,810,891 of record NC_058130.1, on the reverse strand, counting down.
CTGAACCTCCCCCAGCCCTTAGGCCCAGGCCTCACCACACATGAGGTAGAGCCGTCCCTCTCCAGGATGCAGTCAGCATTTTCATGACAGGGACTGGGCTCCCCATTAGGACACATCCGTTGGGCCCTCCTCCGGCAGCCAGAGGCTTGATCCCCTACAAAACCGGGCTTGCAGGGCCCACACTGGAAGGATCCCTGCCTCGGAACCCAGGGAAAGGGAAAGCATCAAGGACCTGGCCTTAGGACTCTTCCTCCCCCCCACCTCTGCCCATCCCCTGCTCCTGCTCCCTTCCCCAGATGGCTCCATTTCCCCCTCTCCCCACACTTCTCCCCACTTTCTCCTGGTCCATTCCCCTTCCCCTCTCCCCAGCCCCTCACCCGAGTGTTGGTGCACATCGAGTTGGGAACACAGTTGTGCTGGCCCGTCTCACATTCATTGATGTCAGTGCAAACCTGGAGGGGGAAGCAGGAGTCACCATTATACCTGAAGACTCCCACTTCTAACCCTTCCCCTTGCCCCCCACCCCAGCTCAGGCCCCAGAGTCTCAGTGCTGGAAGGTACCCCAGAGATAAGGCAGGGCAGTCAGTACTTCAACAGGAAGCCTCCCTTCCACATTCTAGTCTTCTTTTGAGTACCTCTAGGAATGGGGGACTCACTACCACAAAGCAGCTCACTCCTTTTGGACCCCCCTCATTTTGAGGACATTTTCCTGATCTATTTGAATTCCACGACATCTCTTCAGTGCAGACCCAGCTCTCATCCCCACCTTGGCCCAGGCATCATCTTCTAATGTCGACTTTCCACTGAAGATCGCTCAACAGGCCTCCCATCCACTATTCTCTCCCTCTTCCACGCCACTCCCCAGCCCCGACTATAAACGCATCTCATAGGCCACACTTTGCTCTGTTTATTCCCAAGGGAAAGTTTCAAACTGTATTCTACATGCAAGGCCCTTCATGCCCCAGCCCCAACCTCCCTCTGCCTTAGCTTGAAACACTCTCAGCTCCAGTCTTATGAGAACACTCAGGCTGTTCCCTCTGGCTCCCAGCCGTCCTTCTGTCAAACGCTAACTCGTTCATCCTTCAAGGCCTAGCCTCAATGTGGAGGTACTTTGTGGAAAGGATACAGCCCAGTTCTCCAAAGCCTGGCCCAGGAGAATCTTTGGATTGGAAGTCCTGAGCCCTGGGTTCTAGTAGAGAAACTACTGGCTGGCTGTGTATCCTGGGGCCTCAGAGACATGGTTTATAAAGATGAGGGGTTTAGACTTTATGATTTCGATAGGTTCTCCCAGCTCTGCTGTTCTGTGTTCTAAGATCCTTCCCAGCCATGACATTCTGGACTCTGCCCTGACATGCTCTGTTCTAAGCTCCCTCCAAGCTCTGACATTTTCTGTTCTAAGCTCTCTCTCAGCTCTGACATTCTCTGTTCTAAGCTCCCTCCCAGCTCTGACATTCTCTGTTCTAAGCTCCCTCCCAGCTCTGACATTCTCTGTTCTAAGGACCCTCCCAGCTCTGACATTCTCTGTTCTAAGCCCCCTCCCAGCTCTGACATTCTCTGTTCTAAGCTCCCTCCCAGCTCTGACATTCTCTGTTCTAAGGACTCTCCCAGCTCTGACATTCTCTGTTCTAAGGACTCTCCCAGCTCTGACATTCTCTGTTCTAAGGGCCCTCCTAGCTCTGACATTCTGGATCCGAGGTACCATCATAGCTCTGAAACTCTCCATTCTGTTTCCCAGTCTCTTTTAGTTTTGACATTCTAGCTTCTAAAGTCTTTCCCTAATAATTCACGAGGATGTAACTCTGCATCCATCCCCTTCTCCCCTGCCCCCACCCCTGCTTTGATGCTGGCATGCAGGAAGGGATATGAGCCAAGCCTGCTTTCAGTGGGGAGGAGAGGTGACCTTGCTTCCAGCGACGTCTGCTCACTTCTGACCAGAAGGCCTTCCTCTGAGGGGTCCTCGGGAGTTTTTGTGTCCTGGGTCAACAAGAGTGGCATATTAGCTCTCTCTCGTCAGTCTGGACAGGGCACCCTCCTTCCTCCCAGTCTCCCTCTAAGTAGTCCCTGCCAGTCAGTCTCAAGGCAAAGACAAGAGAGGAAAATTGTCTCTGGCCTTAAAGAGCTCAGGCTGGACTGGGAGAGAAAGAGATCTGGGTTCCAGTCCTGGTTCTGGGTGTCTTGGAGCTTCAGACCCCGACTCTAAGGCAGGGGTTACCTTTTTGGTCTCTTTGTAACTCCAGTGTTTAGTTTGGTGCCTGTTTATCCTAGAGCTGGTGGACTAGTGAGGGAGACCCAATTCTCCCATGATCCTAGAATGAGTTGTAGTAGCTGAGAGAGAAAGGATATCCCTGATGACACAGGTCAGTCTGCCTGACAGGGGGTCTGACCCTAGACAAATGAGAGTCTCGGAGTCACATGGGGTCCGAGGAATGAGGGGTGATTCGTCCTGGGCCTGATGGTGGGGGGTCGAGTCATGCTTCACTGGTTCCCTGTCAAGGAGCCATATGCTGGTCCTGGCTGATAGGGGTCCGACCTGAGACAGAAGAGACCAGAGTGAAGTAATATAGCAAAGCTTTATTCATTTATTTACTTATTTATTTATTTTTCCCTTTTAAAAATTTAGAATATTTTTCCATTGTTACATGATTCATCCTCTCCCCCCTGAAAAACTTTATTTAAAGGAAAAGGGGGGGGGAAGGGGGATGGGAGGTCAAAGGCAGTAGAAGTGGCCATGGGGGAGGGGAGGAAAGGAGGGGGGAGATTGGCACCAGCAAAGATGGTGGCTGAGTCTCCACTAGAGTGGCGATGGGTTTAACCTCCCATAGGATGGCTGCCTGGGATGAGGTAACCTGGATGGCCTCTATTGGTTCAGGTGAGGTTACTTGGGTTATGTTCATTGGATGATCCTGAGAGGGTTCCTGGCTTTTGGCTCCCAGGCTCGTGCCCAGTGATGAAGTACAGGCTGAAGGGCACGATTTGGGTGTTCAGCCAGGAATCGTTGAGGCAGTTTCTGTCCCAGACTTGGGCAGGTGCTGGGGGTAGGAGGGCTTTGGTCCCATGATCTATCAGGACTGAGGCAGTCAGGGTGGTCATCCTGGAGGAGATGGAGTTTCGGATCTCCTGGGTTGCTTCTCGGAGTGTTTCAGACCTAACCTAGAGAGTCTGAAAGTGGGACACTGCTGGAGATCGTCCCACAACCTGTGAAAAAAAAGGTTGGAAGCCGGAAAGATGAAAGCCAGAGGGCTTAGAAGACTTATAACAGATGCTGATAGGACTCTGTGACTATTTGATTGCTGTTCAGTCATTTTTTAGTCAAGTCTAACCCTTTGTGACCCCCATTTTGGATTTTCTTGGCAAAGATGTCAGGGTGGTTTACCATCTTCTCCTCCAGCTCACTTTACAGGTACAGGAAACGGAGATAAACAGGGTTAAGTGACTTGCCCAGGGTCACACTGGTAGGAAGTATCTGAGGCTGGATTTGAACTCAGTTCTTCCTGACTACATGTCTGGTGCTCTATCTTGATATACCATCATGGCTAATTGAAAGAAAGAGAACTTTGAGGTTTTAAACTTGCATGACTGGGGAACATGGTTCCCAACTGCTAGCCCCCTCCCTTAAGTCAAGTGAACAAGAATCAAATAAGCATTTGCCATGTGCTCTGGTTACTCTGTTCTCTCTCTATAAATTGTATTTAATCCTGTTCTGCATATGTTTATGTAAAGGAGATAGCTCCTGGAAGTCTGAGACTTAATCTGATGTTCCTAAAACTGATATTCCCAGTAAGATCAGGAGCAAAGGAGGATGCCCATTACCACCACTACTATTTAATCTTGCACTAGAAATGTAGCTTTAGCAACAAGAGCAAAAAAAGAAATAGAAGGAATTAGAATAGGCAATGAGAAAACAAAAGTTATCATTCTTTGCAGAAAATATGATGGCATAAGGAGAGAAGCCCAGAGAATCAATAAAAAACCAATTGAAACAATTAATAACTTGAGCAAAGTCACAGGATACAAAAGAAACCCACACAAATCATCAGAGTTTCTATTCGCCATCAACAAAGTCCAACAGCAAGAGGTAGAAATGGAAATTCCATTCAAAAGCACTCTAGACGATATAAACTACCTGGGAGTACGCCTACCAACACAAACCCAGCAACTCTATGAACACAATTGCAAAACACTCTTCATATAGATAAAGTCAGACCTAAACAAATGGAAGAACATTAATTGCTCATGGATAAGCCAAGCCAATATAATAAAAATGACAATCCTACCTAAATTAAATAACCTATTCAATTCCATGCCATTCTACCTAAAAATTATTTCACAGAGCTAGAAAATATAATAACTGGAAGAACATCTGGAACAGCAAAAGGTCAAGAATATCAAATGAAATTTAAAAAAATATGTAGGTTTCAAACTATACTATAAAGCATTAGTTATTAAAACAATCTAGTACTGGCTAAGAAATAGAGTAGTGGATCAATGGAATAGATTAGGTAATCAACATACCTAATGTCCATAGCAACTTAATGTTCAATACCCCCAAAGATCCAAGCTTTTGGGGAAAGAACTCACTATTTCTCCAAAACCGCTAGGAAAACTGTAAAACAATATGGCAGAACTAGGCATAGACCATCATCTCCTACCATACACCAGGATAAAATCAAAATGGATCTAGAAATCTAGAAATAAAGGACGACATCAAAAACAAATTGGGGGGCAGGGGCAGCTGGGTGGCTCAGTGGTTTGAGAGCAAGGCCTAGAGACGAGAGGTCCTAGGTTCAAATGTGGCCTCAGACACTTCCCAGTTGTGTGACCCTGGGCAAGTCACTTGACCCCCATTGCCTACCCTTACCACTCTTCTGCCCTGGAGCCAATACACAGGATTGACTCTAAGATGGAAGGTAAGGGTTTAAAAAAAATTAGGGGAACATAGAAAAGTTTACCTGCCAGGTTTATGAATCTGGAAAGAATTTATGACCAACAAGACAGAACATTATGAAAAATGAAATAGATAATTTTAATTACATTAAAGTTTTTGTACAGAATAAAACCAATGCGACCAAGATTAGAAGGGAAACAGCAAATCTGGGGGCGGGAATTTTATAGCATGTATCTCTAACAAAGACCTCATTTCTCAAATATATAGTGAAGTAAGACAAATTTATAAGAATGTAAAACATTCCCCAACTGAAAATAGTTAAAGGATATGAACAGGCAGTTCTTAGAAGAAGAAATTAAAACTATCTATAGGCTTATGAAAAATGCTCCAAATCACTATTTATTAGAGGAATACAAATTAAAATCGACTCTGAGACACCATCTCACACCTATCAGATCGGCTAAAATGACCAGGAAGGGAAACAATAAAGTGTTGGAGGTGATGTGGGAAAACTGGGAAATTAATATGTTGTTGGTAGAAATGTAAACTCTTACAACTAATAGAGAACCACACTCAAAGAGCCATGAAACAGTGCATAACCTTTCATTCAGCAATACCACTACTAGATCTGCATCCCAAAGAGGTCAGAGATTAGGGGAAAGGACCTCCCTGTACAATAATATTTTTAGCAGCCTTTTTGGTAGATGCAAAGAATTGGAAACAGAATTTGTCCATCACTTGGATAATGGCTGAACAAGTTGTGGTATATGATTGTAATGGAATATTGTTGCCTCACAAGAAATGACAAATGGGATGAGTTCAGAAAAAAGCTGGAAAGATTTATATGAAATGATGTAAAGTGAAGTGAGCAGAACTAGGAGAAACAAAAAAATGTTCAACTGTGAAGGACTAAACTATTATCAGCAAAACAAGTTCCCAAGATACTCAAAAGGAACCCATGATGAAAAATGTTATCTGCAGCTAAAGAAGGAATTATTCGTAGCTGATTGCACATCAAAACATGCCATCTTCCACTTTATTCCTTTCATAAGTTTTTTTTAATTGAATATATTATTTGTGTCTTCTGTTGTGGTTTGAGCATTGTGGAAATCTATATTGCATGAAAGCAGTGGTATAACCTATACCAGACTATCACCTTGGGGAGTGGGTAAGGAAGGGAGGGGAGGGAATCTGAATCCTAAAATGTCAGAAAACAATTGCCAAAAATTGTTTCTACGTGTAACTGAAAAAATAAGTTGATTAATTTTTAAAAAGAAAAGAGACTGATGAATTATTATTAAACTAACTGAAAGATGCGACCAAACTAGACAGCCACTTTATAAAGTATGAATAGGTAAGTCACACTTATTCTGAATTAAGAAAAGGAGCAAAACTATTAGACCATCATAGGCAATGCCCCACTCCTACCACCTTGGAAGAGATAGTGGAAGAAGAGACTAGGTCCTATCAATATAAGACACATGGAATTGGAGAAGGGGGATGCTGTAAAAAGCTACAGCAGAAGGATAGGCAGGAATAACTGCCAAAAAGACAGGGTGAAGAATTCTGGGAAATCTGGGAAACTCGAGCAAATCAAGAGGTATAACAAGATAGAAGCTATGTTGTTATAATTTGCAACCTCTCTACCCTTTACATACCCTCCAAAATAGCCCCCAAATACCCGTTTTTTATTTCTTTCCTTGAACTTCTTCATAGGAACCTGATCCAACTCTGTTAATTGGATTGTAATTATTGGGAATTCATTTGGGAAGAGTCAAATTATGGGAAAATATTCCTAGGGGAGAGATAGAGACAAAGCTAACACTGAGATGTTTTGCCAAAGGTGCTGTCTCTGACTAGGGGCTCAGAGCTATAAAAAATGTAAAGGGAACTACTGATTTTTTGATACTATGTCACAGAGCAGTAAGGAGCATTTGTACTAAGAAACCCATTTGAGAAACACAGCAGTTGTAGGGTGAGAGGTAATTAGAAGTGGTTAAATAACCCAGATCACTACATCATTAATACTGCTACATGTATATGTTTTTACCTCAACAGAACATAAACTTCTTGAAGATGCAGACTTCATTTTTTTCTTTGAATTCCCAGCATCTAACACAGTACATGCTACATGGTAGTCACTTAACAAATACTTAATGGGAGCAGTTAGGTGGCTCAATGGATAGAGTATTAGACCTGGAGACAAGAGATCTTGGGTTCAAATCTAGCCTCAATACTTCCAAGTTGCATGATCCTGGGCAAGTCACTTAACCCCAGACTAGTCCTTACTGCTTTTCTGCCTTGGAAATAATACTTAATATAAACTCTAATATAGAAGGTAAGGGGTTTAAAAAAATAAAATAAATGCATATTGATTAAATGTTACCCTCTGCAAAAATAATAACATTTCTAAAAGGGACAGGTTTGGAGAAGAAGATAATGAAGTCAGGTTTGGAAATGTTAAGTTTGAGATGCTTATATAAGTTATAAAGGGCTTTAAAAGTCAAACAAAAGATTTTTAGATTTGATCCCAGAAATAATGGAGAGCCACTGGAATTCATGAAATAGAGTAGGTGACAGAGTTAGATCTGCACTTTAGGAAGACCACTTTGATAGCTGAGTGAAGGATGCCCTGAAATGGGACAAGACCTAAGATAGGGGGACTAGCTAGATAGCTAATACTCCAGGAATGAGATGATCAGGGTCTGCATTAAGGTAGCAACAGTGTCAGAGGAGAGAAGGAGGTGTAGATGAGAGATTTTTTGAAGGCTAGGTCAACAGGATTGAGCGATTGATTGGATATGGGAAGGGGAATAAGAATAAAAAGTTGAAGATGAGTAGAATCATGGTGGTACCCTACACAGTCATTAGGAAGTCAGGAAGAAGAGAAGATTTAGGGGGAAAGATAATACAGCTTGTTTTCCCTGCTTTCCATCACAGAGGCACAGCCATTTCCCTATTCCTTGATGATGGTTCACTCAGTAAGGGAAAATTGGGAGACCAGTAGAGCTCATATTTCAGGTAGTGGAAGTTTTCCCCTCTTTCTTACCTCTCCATAGGACTCCTCTACATTTTGGCTTTCAGTGGAAGGGAATTCCTCCTGGAGTCAAAAGCCCTTGGGGAATTTAGGTTAACTCTGGGTAATGCCTGAATACTCAAATTGCTCTTCTACCGAATCTCCATGCAAATTTCCCTAAATAGAAAGGACTCTGCAAATTATTGTCCATATTGAAACTTGACTTCAATTCTTAGGGAAATTATGGGGAAGATTCATTAAAGAGATGGTTGATGACCATCTAGAAAAAGATCTTACAAAGCTGTTTTTATGAGGAATCAGATTGACCTAATCAAGATCAGGTCATGCCAAGGAAAAAAAAAGACCAGGTCATGACAAAAGAAACTTATTCCTTTTTTTGACAAGTTTGCCAAACTAGTAATCAAGAGGATGCTGTTACAAATTTTACCTAGATTCTAGCAAAGCATTTGCTAAAGGTTCTCATACTAATTTTGTGAAAAAGATGGAGAATTACAAACTAAATGATAACACAATTAAATGAATGAAGAACAGATTGAAAAGCTGGACCCTAAGAAGACTCAATAAACTTTGCTAGATTTCTCTTTGATAGTTTTATCCTTGCTTGGAAGAGGCCAGGATATTTGCAAGTATCTTCCTCATCCTTTGATTAAATTTGACCTTCAGATTTAAGCATGAAGTCTTTGGGATCTATCTTTCCTTAAAATTTGTATTATTATTATCATTATCATCTCATTCTCATCTTTCTCAAAGGAGTTCAGACAGAAATATTCCAGGGAAAAATTGTTATCTTCCTGTCATTCTTAGGAACAGCGAGGTGTCTTGGTGCCCGGCCTGGAATTAAGAAGATTCATTTTCCTGAATTCAAATCCAGCCTCGGATGCTGTGTGATGTTGGGAAAGTCACTTCACTCTGTTTGCCTTGGTTTCCTCATCAGTGAAATGAGCTGGAGAAGGAAATGGAAAACTGCTCCAGTATCTTTGGCAAGAAAACCCCAAATGGGGTCACGAAGAGTTGTACATGACTGAAACAACTCAACAATAACAAAAATTCTGAGAGACAACACAGAGTAGTTGCTAGAGAATTGGCCTTGGAGCCAGGAGGATCTGTCTCTGATACGTACTGGCTGGGTGACCCTAAGGAAGTCACATAACCAACCTCTCTGTGCCCTAGACAATTCTCTTAAGACTATAAGGTGCCAACTGGCACCGGTGTATTGTTTCCTATTCCAGTGAAATCATAGGTTCAGTTCCTATCCTTGTTTAATGTTTACAGTCTATTGGAAAGGTTCATAAAATAGCTGTGTTTTGTAGTTGAATGTAATTCAACTATGATGTAAGCTCATCCTTTGTAGGCTTAGTGACAGCATCCTTGGTAGAACTCCAGTGGCAGACAAGGTGGCAGGGATGACATACACCTCAAGTGGTTTCTAACAGATTCTGATCTCTGCTAGGTCTCTATGATTTGAAATTTTTTCATTCCATGAGGTATAGAAATGATGAGTCTTTGGTGAAATGTAACATCTATTAAAAACATTGATTGTGGACAAGAGTTCATTTTGTGACAAAGGCCTCGTTCCAATAGTTTGTTGGTTGAGTTCTTCAGGATATTTTGAGGACTAGATTTGTAGTATGGGGATTGGTCATCTGTCAGTCAGTCAGTCAATCAATAAGCATTTTAAAGGGCCTACTCTGTGCCCAGCATTATGTTAAATGTTTCATTAAAGTCTATAAAAGATAGTGAGTTTCTGATGTATAATTCTAACCTGTATTAAATCTTATTATCACAATCAACAAACATTTATTAAGTACTTAATAAATGCCCGAAATTGTGCTAAGTGCACATACAAAGGAGGTCAGGACAAGGTATTCTGTAGGTAGCAAATTTGTATTGCTTGCAGTGATGTATTGCATAGTCTCTATGGCTTCCTTTTGTAATCAATACTGATCATTGTTCCAGGATCCAAAAGAGAGGAAGAGTACAGCTAGGTGGCTCAGTAGATAAGAGTGCCAGGTCTTGGAGCTGGGAAACCCTGGGTTCAAATCTGGCCTCTGACTCTTCCAAGCTATGTGACCCTGGGACCCAATTTCATAGCCCTTACCACTCTTCTGTCTTAGGATGGATACTAGGACAAAAAGTAAGGGTTAAAAAAATTTTTAATAAAAAGAAGGAAGGATGAAAGGAGGTAAGGAAGTAAGGAAAGGGGGGCAGTGAGGTAACTCAGTGGATAGAAAGCCAGATCTGGAAATGGGAGAACTTGGGTTCAAATGTGACCTCAGATGTTTCCTAGCTGTGCGACCCTGGCCAAGTCACTTAAACCCAATTGCCTATCCCTTACCATTCTTCTGTCTTAGGAATGATATTAGGACAAAAAATAAGGGTTAAAAAAATTTTTTAAGCCTTACCCTCCATCTTAGAATCAATACTGTGTATTGGTTCCAAGGCAGAAGGGCATTAAGGGCTAGGCAATGGGAGTTAAGTGACTTGCCCAGGGTCACAAAGCTGGGAAGTGTCTGAGGCTACATTTGAACCCAGGACCTCCCATCTCTAAGCCTGGCCCTCAATCCACTGAGCTACCTAGCTTCCACCTAAATTTGTTTTTATAAAAAGAAGGAAAGAGGGAAGAAAGGAAGGAAATGGGACAGCAAGGTGGCTCTGGGAACAGAAAGCCAGTCCTGGAGATGACCCCAGACACTTCCTATCTGTGTGAATGTGGGCAAGACACTTGACTCCAATTGCCTAGCTCTTACCACTCTTCTGCCTTGGAACCTTTACTTAGGATCAATTCAAAGAGAGAAGGTAAAACAATGATTCCCAAAGTGGGCACCACCGCCCCCTGGTGGGTGCTGCAGCGATCCAGGAGAGTGGTGATGGCCACTGGTGCATTTATCTTTCCTATTAATTGCTATTAAAATTTTAAAAAATTAATTTTCAGGGGCACTAAGTAATATATTTTCTGGGAAGGGGGTGGTAGGCCAAAAAAGTTTGGGAACCACTGAGGTAAAAGATTAAAAAAAAGTAAGGAAACAAACATTTATTGATCATCCACTATATACCAGACACTGTATTAAGAACTTCATAAATATCATCTCATTTGATCCTTACATCCTTGGGAGGTAGGTGCTTAGTACAATCCCTATTCTAGGAAACTAAGGTAGGAGGATCTTAAGTGACTTGCTTAGGAACCCAGCTAGTAAGTGTCTAAGGTTGGATTTGAACTCAGATCTTCTTGATTCCAGGACTCTATCCACTTAGTTGCTTCTTAGGAATACTCTTCTGTGACTTCTGATGGCAAGTCCCAGTCTTTATTTCCATGAGAAATCTCTCTGTTTCCACAAATCAGTCTATGTGAATCATCCATTTGTTCAGTATTCATTCATTGCTCCAGTGTCGGCTGAGACACCTGAGGAGGGTGTCTTGTCTTAGCTCTTTCAGAGGCTTGAGCAAGAGTTTTCTAACACTTTCTGTTACATTTGATAAATCCACTAGCACGTACCTTCCTGCTCTCATCCCCCCTCAAATCCCTAACTCTCCGAAGGTGTCATAGTGGAAGGAAGGGAAAGGACAGGCAAAAGACAGGATAATGTACTCAGGGCCATAAATGGACAACAGGGGACTCAGTGTGCCCTGAGACTTCTATGGTGGCCTTGAAGGCTTGTCAGGTACCCTGAAACCCTAGCCAGTCAAATCAAATTCTAGTCATATCCCTGGGTTAGCACCCTAGCCTGGATGACAAAAAGAAAAAGATGGGGTATTGTTATCATTAAAAAACCAAAGCTCATAACCCTTAAATCTTTGAATCACAGAGAGACAGAGACAGAGACAGAGTCAGAGAGAGGGAGAGTCAGAGAAAGGGAGAGGAAGAGAAAGATAAAGGAGAGAGAGAGACAGAGAGACAGAGACAGAGAGAGACAGACAGAGAGACAGAGAGAGAGACAGAGAGACAGAGAGAGAGACAGAGACAGAGAGACAGAGAGAGGGAGAGAGAGGAGAGGGAGAGAAAGGAGAGAGAGAGAGACAGAGAGAAAGAGAGAGAGAGAGAGAGAGAGAGAAAGAGAGAGAGAGAGGGAGAGAGAGAGGGAGAGAGAGAGAGAGGAGAGGGAGAGACAGCGAGAGGGAGAGGGAGAAAGAGAGAAAGAGAGACAGACAGAGACAGAAACAGAGAGAGAAAGGGAGAGAAAGGGGGAGAGACAGAGACATGGAGAAAGAGAGGGAGAGACAGAGAGAGACAGACACAGACACAGAGACATAGAGACAGAGAGAGGGACAGAGTGATGCTCTGGTCCAGGCCCCTAGAAATCCCTGACTGAATTTCCATTCCAGGCATGGCCTCTCCTTCTTTTCTGAAAGATGTCTGGGGAGCATATCGGGCAAAGAAGGGTCTGGCCTTCCCCCTAAGGAGCAGCAGAGGCAGGAGAGAAATGGGTAGTCTATGCTGAAGTCCTGAGGCCAAACACATCTATATGTTTCTGGAGCATAGTCTTGCCAAGTAAGTGGAGGGAACAAGGAAATGGGGCCTGTCTGTGGTCCAAGTTTGCTGGGGACTCAGAGTACTCTCCATAGCCAGAGTGGAAAAAGCGATGGTTGGGTTTGCTTGCTTAAAAAAAGAAACAACAACCCAGCAGCATCTGGGGCCTGGCTCCATCCGCTAAATACCGTCTGGATGGCTGGTGGGAGGGAAGGTGAGCAAACCATCTTCGAGACTGGGCTCTTTCTGAATGAATAGCTTCATCAGTCCCAAGTGGCTGTTCTTCTTCTCAGAAAGGGGTGGAGTTTGGAAGGGGGGGATTTGGGGGATTAGGCTCAGGTTCACAACAGAAAAAATTGAGCAACAACTTAGGTGGAAGGAATTAGGGGTGTTTAGCCTAGAGAACAGAGACTAGGGGGTCAGGATGGATGTTTTGAAGCATTTGAAGGGGAGGGACTAGATTTTTTCCACTTGGCCCAGAAAGAATGGGGAACAGTGGGGTAAAAAGATGCAAAAACAAACTGAGTTTTGATGTCAAGAAAAACACCCTAATAATTAGAATTGTCCCAAAGTCGAATGAGCTGTAAAGGGAGGTATGAGCTAGCTCCTTCTCAGTAGAGGCTGGGAAGCCAAGATTGGATAGCCACTTGTCAAGGATGTTGGTGGGAAATTCCTTTTATGGGAGTGGGTCGGATAAGATGGCCACTGAGGCCCCTTCTTTCCCTAAAAGTCAATGGTTCTGTGATTTGTGATGAGGTTTACAGAACTCTTCTTCCATAAGGCATTTACTGATTAGTCCCTAGACTGTCGGATTCATAGGAAGTCATAAGGGATCACAGATTTAAAACAGGGAATGTCAGAGCTGGGAGGGAGCTTAGAACAGAGAATGTCAGAGCTGGGAGGAAGCTTAGAACACAGAATGTCAGAGCTGGGAGGAAGCTTAGAACACAGAATATGAGAGCTGGGAGGGTCTTATATCTTGTACAGATGAATCATTCCTCATATGCAGTTGTTCCTTCTACATTCTCCTGACAGAGGTTCATCCATCCTTTTCTTACACATTCCCAGTGACAGCAAATTCACTATCTCCCAAAACAGACTGTTCCTTACAAAATAGCAAAGCAGGTAGCTCAACCTTTGTCCTGAGACAGAATCCTGAGAGCACTGGCAGCACTTTTCCATTTTTTTAGGAAAGCAGGGAACCTCACGTCCACTGTTAGAAGAGGAAATAGCCGAATAGGGCACATCCATTCACCACCCTCCTCCTTCAACTGTCCTCAAGTGTGCTCGTCCCCCCTGCCCAAGAGGGAGCCTCCCAGACGATACCTTCTGACTTGTCAGAATCTCTGACCAGTCCCACTGTGTGGATTCCTGGGATCTCTTCTCCGATCTCTGTTTAATTGAGTTTTCTAATAAAGTTTATGTTTCCTGTGGTTTGATCCAGAATGTGCAACTGCTAGCCATGACTCTGACTCACTACAAAGTCTCTCGTTTGTTGTTTTTTTTTTTAAATATTTTTAATAAAACCCTTACCTTCTGTCTTGGAATTAATACTGTGTGATGGTTCCAAGGCAGAAGAATGGTAAGGGCTAGGCAATGGGGGTCAAGTGACTTGCCCAGGGTCACACAACTGGGAAGTGTCTGAGGCCACATTTGAACCCAGGACCTCCCATCTCTAGACCTGGCAAAGTCTCACTTAATGGCATCTCTCTTCCCTTCCATCCCCAGTTCTCTTCCCATTCCTATATATGCTATTCTCCCAAGCATAAGTCTTTTCCTTCTTCCCTGTGACAGACTTTCGCCTATTGAAGGATGGTAGCCATGAGGCTGGATGACGACCTGTCAGGGATATTTGTAGGGGTAAGGCTTGATCGGGTGCAGATAAGACCAGATGCCTTCAAAGGTCCCATCCAGCTCTGTGTAGGAGACTTCATTCCCATCTCCTTCTCTGGGTTAAACCTTCTCCTTTCCTTCTACTAATCCTCATTTTCACCTGGCTTTGGAAGTCTGGCTATCATCTAATAAGCTAGTCAGTGATGATGTGTTCATAGGAGAAGGCTAGAAGGTCATTCTAGACAAAATCAGTGTATCTTCTTCCAGGGACACTCCAGAAGTGGCGCCTTTTGGTCTTGTTTTGACATCCTGGTGACTTTGATGGTGGAAATGTAGACACTCTGTTGGCATAGTATGATATGGAGATATGAAGGGGGATGACATGGGGAAGTTCACAAGAATTCCCATCTACATCCCTCTCTTCCACCAAATTTCTGATATGGACAGAAGGCTTGATGACCCCCTGCCCTGCCTGCCCCAAACTTGACTTCCTCCACCCTCTGGCTGCCATGACTATGTCTCCTTGAGTTGCTTCTGGGAAAGTCTGGATAGGCTGGCTGAGAGGGGAGGCGCCAGGGTCAGGCTGTAGGCCAAGGACGGAAAGAACTAAAGCCAGCCCCTCGGCCTCCTAACCTCACCCCCCAGTTCAAGGAAGGAACATGTTCCTATCCTATGAGTTGGCCTTGTGGGGAGAGCTGAGCTACATAGCCGTAGCTCATGAAAAATCCATCTGGGGACGCCACCGCCAAAAATATTATTTTCAAGCTAAATGCAGGCAATGCCGACTTTTGCCAGGAATCAGGTTGGACTCCAAAACAGACTGGTGAGTGTCTCAGCCACTGAGTCCTTATTTCTGTGTTTCTTACCACAATCCTTGGCCCAGCTCATCTGGCCCAAAGAATCCCAGAATACCTAAGTGAGAAGGAATCTTAGAATATAAATCATAGAATCAGAACTAGGAGAACCCTTAGAACATAGACTATCAGCTGGGAGGGTCCTTAGAAGACAAACATCAGAGCTAAGAGGGCTCTTTAAAATGTACAATGTCAGAGCCAAGAGGGCTCTTAGGACCTGGAATGTTAGATCTAGAAAGAACCTTAAAACTTTACATTTAAGAGCTAAGAATGACCTTGGATCCTAGACATGAAAATTCAAATCTTAAAAGGACCTACAACATAAAACAGAAGATGTCAGAGGCAGAACATAAAAGGGAGGAAGAGGGGAGAAACTATCAATATGTATCTACCAAGCAATAATAGGAACTAACCACAAAGCAGGAAAATTAGCAATAGGGAAACCCAATAATTTTTGGACTAGTAATTTTTTTAAGTTCCAGTAATAAAACCTATGCTTTAGGATATGTCTAAACACAAATGCCTAAACTATAGGTACAACTAAAATAAACTAGAGGTCCTAACTCAAAGAAGAAAATTCTACCTCATAGAATCTTTGAAAGTTGGCCATTGGATCCCAAGGTTATATTATGACTATGGTAGTGTAGACCTTTAAAAGGAACAGAAGGAGTTAAAAAAAGGGGGGGTGGGAGAGGAGCAGCATTGCATATTAATACAGTATACTCACATGGTGAAATCCAGGAACCAGAAAAGAAAAGCATGGTGGAGAACATTTGGGTGAAGATCTATGGAGACAGAGAGATGATATTGTCATCAGAATATACTACAGACCACTTGGACAGAAGGAGGAAATAGTCGAGAAGTTCAAGAGTCTAGCACAGAAGAATAGTTATGGGTAGTGGGAAGACATAAATTATATGAATCTCTGCTGAAGCTCTGACAAAAGTAGAACAGTTAATAAATTATTGGCTGCCTTTATAATAAATTAATCCACCAAAAGATCAAGAAACCAAAAGAGGAAATACCATTCTGGACCTGATTCTTAGCAACAAGGAGGAATGGGTTGCTGAAGTTGAAATGATAGGAACATTAATGGGAAATGACCATTTCATGTTAGAGGAGAGGAAATCTGGGAATGATCAACAGACTTTGATTGCAAGAGAACAGATTTTAAAGGGTTCAGAGAAAGGATACATAGGAACTCAGCTCCTAAAATTCCATATGGTAAATCAGCCCAGGAAGGCTGGGAAGCTATCAAGAATGGCATCCTGAAGATACAATGAGAAATAATTATGATGCTGAGAAGATGTAAAGGTGAACTTGTCTAAAAAGACCCATGAGGATAACAAAGGGAACTTACACACCAAATGAGTTTTTTTTAAACCCTTACCTTCTATCTTAGAATCAATAATGTGTATTGCCTGGCTCTCAGTCCACTGAGCTACCTAACTGCCCATCAAATGAGATTTTTGAAAGACATGTACAGAAGATGAGAAGAAAGCAGATAACAAACAGAAGATGACCAAAAACAAACAAACAAACAAAAACCAACTTAGGATGAGCTGAAGTTCCAAAGAAAAGCTAAGGATAAAAAAAAAACCCAAAACAAAAGCATATTACATAATGGACTTTTCTACTAGTAGCAATGCAACAAGCTAGGACACACCTGAAGGACTTATGGGAAAGAATGCTAACCACATTGAAAGAAAGAACTATGGGAGTAGAAATGCAAAAGCAGAACATAGGACATCACTTATCACATGTATATGTGGGTATGGGATTTCGGGTTTCGGCTTTAAAAGGTTACTCTGTAGCAAAAATGAATAATTTGGAAATAGGTATCAAGTGATAACATTTGTATAACTCAGTGGAATTGCTTGTTGGCTCCGGGAGGGGGAGGGAAAGAAAATGAATCATGTAAACATGGAAAAATAATTAAAAATTAAAAGAAAAAATCGTATTGGAGGAAAAGAGGAAACTCAAAGAAGAGACAGGAGCATTGTTTAGGATGAATAGACTAACCATAAATGATGATGAAGAAAAGACAGAATTACTCAACTCTTCAATCAATCAATAAACACTTATTAAGCCCCTACTAATGGGCAGCTAGGTAGCTTGGTAGACAGAGTGCCAGGCCTGGAGTCAGGAAGACTTGAGTTCAAATCTAGGCCTCAGACTCTAACTGTGTGACCCTGGGAAAGTCACTTAACCCCGTTTACCTCAGTGTCCTCACTCATAAAAATGAGCCAGAGAAGGAAATGGCAAACAACTCTAGTATTTTTGCCAAGAAAATCCCTAATGGGGCCATGAAGAGTCACTCAGGACTGAAAAATGACAGTACAATAATCTGATGGGAAAGATAGCATGAAAACAAATATACACGAAGAAAGCTGTGTGCTGGATAAACAGGAAATAATTAAAATTCGAAAACTCTGCCTCTTTAATTCTCAGCCAAGGAGAAATAACCACTAGGCTGGGAGGCATAAGAAGAAAAAAAAAAAAAAGAAGAAGAGTATGTGGCAAAAAGAGGGATTTAAAAGGGAAGAAAAAAGGATTAAAAACTTGTGATTTGGCTCCAGGCAAGGAAAAGAGAAGAAGATCAAGGGAACAGAAATAGATTATATGAATCATAAAACACTGGTACTGTTATTACTACTAAAAACAATAATAGGGGGCAGCTGGGTAGCTCAGTGGAGTGAGAGTCAGGCCTAGAGACAGGAGGTCCTAGGTTCAAACCCGGCCTCAGCCACTTCCCAGCTGTGTGACCCTGGGCAAGTCACTTGACCCCCATTGCCCACCCTTACCAATCTTCCACCTATGAGACAATACACCCAAGTACAAGGGCTTAAAAAATTAAAAAAAAAATTAAAAAAAAAACAAACAATAATAACAGCCAACATCTTTATGCAGTACCTATTACTACGTGCCAGGTACTTTACTAAGCACAGCACAAATAATGATCTCATTTGATCCTAGTAATAAACCTGAGAGTTAGGTGCTATTTTTTATCCCTATAGGAAACTGAGGCAAAAAGGTTAAGCGATTTGCCCAGGGTCATACAGCTAACAAGGGTCGGAGATGAGATTTGAACTCAGATAAGCATACCCTTCATTCAATACCTTCTTCTTAGTACAGAGTACAAAGCAAAGAGAGGAAAGATAGAGTAAGATAAAAGAAAGTACCCAGTTAGCAATCATAACTGTGAATGTGAATGGGATGAACTCTCCCATAATATAGAAGAGAACCCCAAAACAAATTAGAAAGAAGAATCTAATCATAGATTATTTACAAGAAAAACGTTTAAAACAGAAAGATACATATAAAGTTAAAATAAGATTTTGCAGCAGAATCGATTATGCTTTAGCTTCATAAAAAAAAAAGACATAAGCAGCAGTCATGGTTTCAGAGAAGTCAGTAGCAGAAAATAGACTCAATTAAAAGAGATGTAGTTGATGGTGCAATGGAAAGAGCTCTGAATCTGGAGTCATGAAGATCTAACTTCAAATACAGCCTAGACCCTTACTAGCAGTGATAAAGAGATCAAAAACAGTTAGGTAGCATAGTGGATAGAGTTCCAGACCTGGCATCAGGAGGACCTTGGTTCAAGTCTGGCTTCAGATACTTTCTAGTTGTAGAACCCTGGGCAAGTCACTTAACCCCAATTGCCTTGTCTTTGCCACTCTTCTTTGTTAGAATTGATTTTGAAGCAGAAGTAAGGCTTTTTAGAAGGAAAAAAGAGAGAGATTTTCAGGGAAATTGCATTATACTGAGAGGTAAGAGAGCACCTTGATGAGTTCAAGTCACTAGACCCTAATGAACTATTTCTAAGAGTATTGAAAAGAGAAAACCAGGCAGATATGATTCCTGAGTCATCGTTAGAGTTTTTTAAATGATTGTGGAAAAAAGCAAATGTCCCAATTCAAAAAAAAAAGAAAGAGTAAAGTGTACAAATTATAGATGTTTGAGTTTCACATTCCTGGCAAAATTTTAGAATGTTACAATTAAAGGGATGGTTAACAAAAATCTGGAAAAGGAAGCAATGATCATAAGGAATCAGTATGTCAAAATATCAAGAACAGATCATAGGAGAGTAAATTTATCTTTTTGGATAAGGTTTCTAGAATTATTTCTCTTATTATTACTAATTATTATTATTACTATTATTTACTAATTACTGTTTTACTTACTATTACTAATTTACTAATTGCTATTACTAATTATTACTTACTCTTACTTCTTCCTTACTATTCCCCACTAATTTACTAATTATTATTATTACTACTATTTATTTACTAATTATTGTTACTATTGCTAATTTACTAATTGCTATTGCTAATTATTACTTACTCTTACTTCCTTCTTACTATTCCCCCCCAACATGCCCAGTCCATCTTCTTTTTCAATTATATATCTCTCCTATAGTATCTTCTTATGTTGCTTCTCATGCACAATCTTGGTTGGGAATGTGTCATGGCCTGCTCACACTCACCATAGTCCTTTGGGATATTCTATGACTCGCAGCCTCTCCAGAAAAATATTGCTATTTAAAAAGATGGGCCTTTGGTTCAGGGATAAGCTTGGGGTCATCAAAAGCACTTTCTCTTTCTTCTGTTCAGTTCTGAACCCACCTCATTGTCCATATATAGTACTAGTCCTGGACATATGTGCTAATAATGAACCGGCTCTCTGGGTCATTCATCCAGTGACACAAAAACCTAGACAATAGAAATCTTTCCTCCATTTGGTTTTCTTCAAGATTCATAGTTAATTTAAATTCTTTGATGTGATTATGGGTCTCATTTAGGAGGTTCTGAAGGGTTCCAGGGCTTTCTGAAATGAGCATAATAACATTTACTAACAGGAGAATTAGAAATACATTCTCTTTATCTCTATCCTCTTCCTCTTCTTCCTCCTCCTCCTCCTCCTCCTCCTCGTCCTCCTTAATAATCTTTTATATATCATTTCAAGGTTTGCAAAGTATTGAACAAATATTATCTAATTTGATCCTTACAATACCCATGGGGAGTATGTGCTATTATTATCCCAATTTTGCATGTGAGGAAATTGAGGCAGATAGAGGTTAAGTGGCTCACCCAAGTCACACAGCTAGTAAGTGTCTAGGTTGTATTTGAGGTTAGGTCTTTCTGACTCTGGGTTCAATCCCCTTTCCACACCACGTCAACTATATCATCACCTCTAGGGAAGCCTTTCATTTGGATGCATGTAGTCAGCACCTTCTCCAGTAGTGACAAACAACCAAGAGTATGTTGTTAAATGTTTAACAATGGACTTTCTGAGGGATGACACACCTTTTTTTTAGTTTATTTATTTGTTTGTTCGTTCGTTCGTTCGTTCGTTTGTTTATTTATTTTAGAATATTTTCCCATGGTTACATGATTCGTGTTCTTTCCATCCTCCCACCCCCCTCCCATAGCCAATGAGCAATTCCACTGGGTTTTACATGTGTTATTGATCAAGACCTATTTCCATATTATTAATATTTGCATTAGGGTGATCGTTCAGAGTGAATATCCCCAATCATATCCCCATTGACCCATGTGACCAAGCAATTGTTTTTCTTCTGTGTTTCTACTCCCACGGTTCTTTCTCTGAATGTGGCTAGTTTTCTTTCTCATAAGTCCCTCAGAGTTGTCCTGGATCATTGCATTGCTGCTAGTACAGAAGTTCATTACATTCTATTGTACCACAGAGTATCAGTCTCTGTGTACAATGTTCTCCTGGTTCTGCTCCTTTCACTCTGCATCAATTCCTGGAGGTCATTCCAGTTCACATGGAATTCCTCCAGTTCACCATTCCTTTCAGCACAATAGTATTCCATCAACAACAGATATCACAATTTGCTCAGCCATTCTCTAATTGAAGGGTATCCCCTCATTTTCCAATTTTTTGCCACCACAAAGAGCGCGGCTATAAATATTTTTGTACAAGTCTTTTTCCTTATTATCTTTTTGGGGTACAAACCCAGCAGTGGTATGGCTGGGTCAAAGGCCAGGCAGTCTTTTAAAGCCCTTTGGGTATAATTCCAGATTGCCATCGGAATGGTTGGATCAGTTCACAATTCCACCAGAAATGCATTAATGTCCCAATTTTTCCACATCCCTTCCAACATTTATTACTTTCCTTTTATTACTCCATGACATACTTTTGTGTTTAATCTGCATTATTAACATTTTCTCCATCACTTTCTTAAGTTTCTGGCTAATCAGTAACTCTAATCAATGGAATAATAATCAAGACATGATTTGTAGTTTGTTGATTTTTCCCCCTTTGCTCCAATATTTTTGCCCAAAATAAAACAAAACAAATGGGGTCATGAAGAGTGGATACAACTAAAAACAACTAAACAAACAACCAAACAAAAAACTTGGTAGGAGAAAGCTAGAGGTACAGTTGACCTTGATAGTGCTGAAGCATTTGACAAAGTATCTCTGGCTATTTTTTAAGGACAAAACAAAGAGATACAGGCTAGACAATGGTACAATTAAGTGGATTTGAAAGTATTTGAAGGGCCAGATGTAGGAGTCATTAATGGCCCCCTGACAACTTGGAAGGAGGTCTTTAGTGGTGTGCCTGAGACAACTGCACTTGGGCCAGTATTGTTCAATGTTTTTATCAATGATTTGGATAAAGACACAGAAGGCATGCTCCTTGGACTAAGAGATGATCCAGAGGTGGGAGGGCTGGCTAACACCCTGGATGACAGAGTCAGGATCCAAAAAGAACTCAACAGGCTGGAACGTTGGACTGAATCTCCCAAAATTAAATCCAGTAGATATAAATGTAAAGTAACAGAACCCTAGAGTCCGTTTAGTCCAACTTGTACCTGGATAACAGTCCTCTAATAACACCCTCGGTAATGTGCCACCTCTCCTTTGCTTGAAGACCTCTGATGATGGAGAGCCCACTACTCCCCCAAAGCGGTCTGCTCAATTTTAGGCTGACTCTAATTTTTAGAAAAATGTTTCTCATCTCCAATCTGAAGAGGCTTCTCCTCGTTTTTTTTGGTATTCTCCTGGTTCTGTCCTCTGGGGCCAAGTAGAACAAAAGCAAGGAGAATTCTATTTCAACAAGTTAACCATCTAAATACCTAAAGCAAGTCATCACATATCTCTTAAGTCTTCTCTAGGATAAGCACCCCTAATTCCTTCAACTAATTTCCATATGGCATTATCTCAAAAGAAGAAAGGAAATAAGCATTTGTTGAGTTCCTACTATGTGCCAGACACTGTGCTAAGTGTTTTATAAATGTTCTCTCGTTTTGAAGCTCACAACAACCGTAGGAAGTAGGTGCTATCATGATCCCCATTTTATTTAAGGAAACTGAGGCAAATGGTTTAAGTGACTTGCCCAAGGCTACTCAGACTATCTGAAGGTAGATTTTAATTCAGGTCTTCCTAACTCCCAGTCCAATACTCTGACCATTATACCACCTAGCTGCCTCATATGAGTAACAAACAAAATTAACTAAGGATCCTAATACAGTGAGTTGAGTGTAACATCTCAGAAATCACTGATACCTGTAGGTGGGACTTATGACTGAAATACTAGAAGATGTTTCCCCAAAGATGATACAACAATGAAGTAGCTTTGGCTACCCAAGTAGCCCTTATTGTTCTTTTTTCTTAGAATTGATACTAAGACAGAAGGTAAGGGTTGTCATTTTGTTGTTGTTGTTATTGTTATTGTTGTGTTTAATGGGCAAAAGACAGTCCATAAATTAAACAATTCAGTCTAATAGTGGGGGTAGAAGAGGGTAGGAAACCACACACAAATTGTTGTTATTTTAATTATTTTTGGTTGTGTCCAACTCTTTGTGACCTCTTTTTGGGAGATTTTATTGGCAAAGATACTAGAGTGGTTTGCCATTTCCTTCTCTAGCTCATTTTACAGAGAAGAAAACTGAGGCAAACAGGATAAAGTGATTTATTCAAGGTCACACAGCTAGAAGATTAATGCTATATAAAATACATCCAATATAAATATTAACTGTATAAAAATGTTAAAATATATAGAGAGAGGATAAATTAGAAATATCCACAGAAGGAAGGCAGAAATATTAAGGGATATCAGAAGAGGCTTCTTACAGAAGATGGGATTTTAGCTGAGGCTTACAATCTTAGGCTGAATTAAAAGAGGCCAGGACTAGGTAGGTGCCTATTCTATTGTCTTCTGGCCTGGTCAGACTATATCTTGAATGTTGTATTTCATTCTGAGCACTATGTTTTAGGAAAGACATAAGCTTATTAGGGCAAGATGGAGACAATCCAGAGAAGAGCAAGCAGGACAGTGTTTTTATTCTAGAGGAGAGCTCTACCTGGGGTGGGGAGGGAAGGGGGAGGAGCATTTTCAGAAATGATTGTGATGTCAAAACAAAGGCATCAATAAAATTTATTTAAAAAAATAAATGCAATGATCTTTTCTTAGAAGTCATCCAACTGAATTTCTTAGCAGTTTTCAGCACTGTCAACTTCTCCCTCCTCTTGGGTATGCTTTCTTTACATGGCTTCCAAGATAGTGCTCTTTCCTGGTTCTTCTCCAGGTTCTCCTCATGTCATATGAAGACAGGTTGGAGGAATTGGGAATGTTTAGTCTAGAGAAGACTTGGGTAGGAGAGAGGACATGATAGAACTTATGCATTTGATGGGCATCCCTTTGGCCATAGTCTACACAGCCTACTTAGCAGTCTTGGGTCCCAGATGAGAAACCATGCCCTGCAAGTCTTAACTCTTTCATCTATAGGCTTTCCTCTTTGGGTACCACCATCCACAACCCTCCAACTTTAGCAACTGTTTCACTGTCACCCCCATACACACACTATTTCATACTAACTCCAGACTTTCTTTCCTTTATTCCTGATTCCCCATTCATCTTCTTGACAACTTCTCCCTCCCCTATCTGGCAATTTTCTCTGAAGTCAAATCAATCCTGCCATTTTTCCTAGAAGAGATGTGTTAGTCTACATGCCCTTACAACCCCATTTCACACCTCTGTAACTAAATTTCTTTCTTTCTTTTTCTTTCCTCCCTCCTTCCTTCCCTCCTTCCCTCCTGTCCTCCTTCCTTATTTTCTTCCTTCCTTCTTCCCTCCCTCCCTCTCTCCCTGCCTTCCTTTCTCTCTCTCCCTCTCTCTCTCTCTCTCTCTCTCTCTCTCTCTCTCTCTCTCTCTCTCTCTTTCTCTCTCTCTCTCTCTCTCTCTCTCTCTCTCTCTCTCTCTCTCTCTCTCTCTCTTGCTTTCTTGCTTTTTTTCTTTCTTGCCTTACCTTACCTTACTTTACCTTAGCTTAATATCAATTCTAAGACAGGAAGAATAACAAGAGCTAGGCAATAGATTATAGCAATAGTCAACTGGTGGGTCTGCCTGCCTCAAATCTCTCCCCACCCTCTATTCAGCCACTAATGTGGGTTTCCAAAAGCATAGGTCAAATCATGTTATCCCCTACTCAGTAAACTTGAGTGGCTCCCTATTGCCATTAGTATGCTCTGTTTCACATTCTAACCTAGCCACCTCCTACCTTCCCAATCTTCTCACATCTTATTTCTAAACACATATTCTTTGATACAGTGACCTCCTGGCTATTCCATGAACAAGACACTCCATCTCTCAGCTCTAAGCTTTTCCTCTGGCTGACCCTAATGACTGGAATGTTTTCTCCTCTGCTCTGACTAC
>NC_058130.1:731748076-731771656 GCF_016433145.1 Gracilinanus agilis | reverse complement strand
CTTAGAACAGAGAATGTCAGAGCTGGGAGGGAGCTTAGAACAGAGAATGTCAGAGCTGGGAGGGAGCTTAGAACAGAGAATGTCAGAGCTGGGAGAGATCTTAGAACAGAGAATGTCAGAGCTGGGAGAGACCTTAGAACAGAGAATGTCAGAGCTGGGAGGGAGCTTAGAACAGAGAATGTCAGAGGTGGGAGGGAGCTTAGAACAGAGAATGTCAGAGCTGGGAGGGAGCTTAGAACAGAGAATGTCAGAGCTGGGAGACTCCTTAGAACAGAGAATGTCAGAGCTGGGAGGGAGCTTAGAACAGAGAATGTCAGAGCTGGGAGAGACCTTAGAGCAGAGAGTGTCAGAGCTAGGTTTGGGGGTGGAGGGTGTTTTAGAACACAGAATTCCAGGGCTGGGAGGGAGATTAAAAGGAAGGATGTGAAAACTGGAAAGAACCTTAAAGTTCATTGAGCATCACATAATACACAAGGGGAAATTGGGGTTAGAGAGAAGTGGCTTGCTAGGGTCCTAGAGTCAGCTGGTGGCCTGGGCTAGACCCCAGGTCTCTTGACTCTCAGTCTCTTCCTTCTACGATGAACCAATTCCCAGTACGGGGTCACTGACTGCAAGGGGTTAAGCCCAGGCAGTGCCCATTCTGGGTTTAGGGTGCCCTGGGGTCCTCATTAGCCTCATTCCCCTGGCCACTGGGTTAGTGCTTTATGATCTTCCCCCCCCCCTTGCTCTGTCACTCCCCCTCCCCCTGGTTCCCTCATTAATGTCTCCAGTGCTGGCCAAGGCCTGGTGGTTTTGGGAGAGATGCCGGGCCTCACAGTGGAAGCCAAGCCAGCTGAGGAGTGGGGCTGGTGTCTGTGTTACAGTCCCCCTGGGGCCCCAGGGAAGCAGGCCAGGCAAGAGACTTCCTGGAAATGAGGGCTTTGCCCCGGGCCGTGGGGAGATTAGCTCTTCTAGGGGGGCTTCGGCATTCACCCCAACCTCCCAGCCAAACCTTCTCCCTCCCTGCCTCCAGTCCCCAAGCTGCCTCCCAGGCCGGAGGCCCCCTGCTACCATCCAGGCCCAAAGAGCATGAATCGTAGAGGAAAATATGTCAGCCTCTTCCTGGGAAGGTCTGGGGAGCAGCTCCTGGGTGGGTGGGGCCCAGCCGCAGGCCCCAGGGTGGAGAGGAGGACTGGCAGGCCTTCTCAGGCCAAGCCGGGCTGTCTGCTAAGCTCATCAGTGCCTGGTGGCAGAAAGGCCCCCGCCAAAGCATGGCTGGCCCCGTGCTCAACACAAGGCCTTCAAAGACTTCACAAGCTCTACAGCTGTAAGATCAAGGCCAAATCTCTCATTTTGCAGATGGGTAAACTGAGGCAAAGCAGCTCTGTGGCATAGTGAGTGAGCATTAGCATTGGCGGAGGGACACTCAGACTGGCTTCCTACTTCAGAAATCTACTCGCTGCAAGCTCTCAGTTTCCCTATCTGTAAAATGGAGATAACAATAGCACCTACCTCACAGGATTATGAAAATCAAATAAGACGGGCTTTGCAAATCTCGAAATGCTATATAAATGCTAGTTATTGTTAGTGTTCTTATTAGCTAACCCAGGAGTAGGGGGTAGAGCTGGCAGAGAGTAACGTCCATCCACTCCCCAGGATCTAGTCTTCGGGGGCTCCGCCCATGGCCTCTCCTGGCTGGGTGGCATCCTTCTGGCTTACCTTCTCCCCATCGCCAAACTGTCTATCCCAAGGGCTAGCAGGAGAATTGATTCTTTCTTTGAGGTCCAGGAGACTGTCCATGGGAATGGAACCAACCAAACTGGCCCTTGCCCATTGCTCAGCCCCTCCCTCTCCCCAACGCTCCCCAACACTCCCCAGGGCACCCCAGTGTTGGCTTCTTCTATGAGATCCAGGCAAGGTCCAGGATCTCCGAATTGCAGGCACCTCCCTCTTGTCCAGGCTCTGCCCGTTCATTTCCAGTATTCGCTTCGTACTCATTCATTCTCGCCTTCGTGCTTCACCTTCATACCAGAATCGCCTCCTGGGAGACATCTTTCCCTTCCCTCTGATTCCCTCCAAGTTCAAATACCTCCTCCTCCAGGCAAGCCCACCACAGCCATCCAAGCCAAAGAGCGAGCAAGTTCTTTCCTGCTCTACAGAACCTGAACTAACAAACACGGTGCCCTCTTCTGAGATCAAGACCACAAAATGTGCCCAGGGCAAGTACGGAAGACAACCGTGGAAGAAAACGCTTGAATCTAATTTAAAAAAAATTTTAAACCCTTACCTTCTGTCTTAGAAACAATTATGTGCATTGGTTCCAAAGCAGAAGAGTGGTAAGGGCTAAGCAATGGGCGTTAAGTGACTTGCCCAGGGTCACACAGCTAGGAAGTGTTGAACCCAGGACCTCTCATTTCCAGGCTTACCTCTCAATCCACTGAGTTGCCTAAATGCCCCTTGAAAATTTTTTTGAAAATTAATACTTGGATGGAGGTGGGTGGTGGTAGTGAGTACACAAACCATAGAGACCTTGAGACAAGAGAATTCATAGGAGTAAAAGGGAGGATGATGGGTAGGGCGGAGAAGGGACCCAGCTGCTGAGGGAAGCTAATGATAGTGGTATCTTCCCATTTCCTATCTCAACTAAACATTCTTATTATCTGGGTGCCATTGTCAGTTGAGCAGAGGAGAGACCTTGGACCTGGAGTCAGGAAGACTTGAGTTCAAATTCAGCCTCAGACACTTCATGGCTTGATAATCTTGGGCAATTCATTTTGTTCCTATTTGCCTCGGTTTAACTAGAAAACTATAAAAGCACCAACCTCATAGGGTTGTTGTGAGGATCAAATGAAATAATATTTGTAAAGGCTTAGGGCAGTGCCTGGCACAAAGTAGGCACTAGAGAAACACTTGTTCCTTTCCCTTCCCCAAATGCTTTCAGCACCCTGGGACCAAGTCCTAGTTGCCCTTAGAGCTATGGTGGTGAGGGTGGAAAGCCAGATTTGGGGGAGGAGATGGAACTGAGAAGTAAGTGGGAGAAGAGGAAGGGGAGGCTGTTGTGGAGGCAGCTTTCTCCAGGTTGGCTGTAAAAGAAAAAAACTAGAGGATAAGCTTGAGGGGATGGGGTAAGAGTCAAAGGAAGATGTTTTACTGTTTGATTAGTGTGAAGGACTCTCTCTGAGTGAATTCTCCCTACCACTGGAGACACTTAGAGCCTTAGAGAGTTGCTTTGAGACTCTGAGAGGTTAAGCAGGGGTGTTCTTGGTCAGGCAATAAGGAAATCAGAGGAGGGCTGAACTCAGGTCTTCTTGACCCTGAGACCAATTCTCTATTTGCTCACCCATGCTCAAGACTCAAGACATTGGATTTATAACTCCCATGGTTTTTTTTTAAATTTTATTTTCATTGTCATGTAAAACATACTTCCATACTGATCATTGTTGTAAGAGCAAAGTCATTCATAACCCAAACCACAAGATAAAATTAAGAATATACTGATGTGAAAGATGACTCCAGGAGTTCTTTCTCTGGAGGTGGATAGCGTTCACCGGCATAAGTCTTTCAAGAGTGTCCCTGATCAGTGCATTGCTGAGAGTAGCCAAGTTTTCACAGATAATCATCATCCAGGATTGCTTTTCTTGTGTACAATGTTCTCCTGGTTCTGCTTATTTCACTCTGCATCAGTTCCTGCAGGTCTTTCCAGTTTTTTCTGAAGACTTTTTTTATAAATTTATGTTATTTTTCAAAGAGGTGTTTTTTGAGTAGGAAGGAGACCCTGTGAGTATTTATAAAGATACTCTTGGGCAACATTTAGAGGTCATAGAACACAGAACCAGAGCTGAGAGGCCCCTTAGAAAAAAAGATGTCAGAGCTGGGAGGACCCTTAGAACAGAGATATCAGAGCTAGGAGAACTCTTAAAGGATAGCATATCAGAGCTGGAAGAGTCCTTAGAATAGAGTGTTAGAGTTATTAGAGAATGTTAAATAATATAACAATGTATGTAATGTACACAACCATGTAAATGAAAATCACAATATTTTTCAAGACCAATCTTTATACATACTTACAACTTCTTGGTGGAGATGTTGTGGACTCGGGGGTAGAATGCATTATATATGGCCAGTTGCCATGGCTATGACTTTTTCCCCATCTAAACTATTTTTCTTTGTCATGAAGGCGGTATTTATGTGGGGGGCTGGAGGAGAGGAAACTTTATTAGGAAAGGAAGTGGTTTTAAAACACTGGGAAAATAGAATTTAAAGATGAAAGTGATCTTAAAACAGGATTTCAAGGCTAGAAGAGATCATAGGACTTAGAATGTCAGAACTAGGAGGGTCCTCAAGAAACAGAAGGCAAGAAGGACCCTTAGAAAATGGAATATCCAACCTGGGAGGGCTCTTAGAACAGAGAATGTCAGAGCTTGGAAGATGACTCCAAATGATCTTTCTCTGGAAGTGGATAGCATTCCCTGTCAGAAGTGTTTCAGGATTGTCCCAGATCATGACCCTTAGAACCCAGGGTGTCAGAACTGGGAGAGACCTTAGAACAGAGAATGTAAGAGCTGGAGGAACCCTTAGAACAGAGAATGTCAGAGCTGGAAGGGAGCTTAGAACAGGGAATGTCAGAGCTGGGAGGGAGCTTAGAACAGAGAATGTCAGAGCTGGGAGGGAGCTTAGAACAGAGAATGTCAGAGCTGGGAGAATCTTTAGAACAGAGAATGTCAGAGCTGGGAGAGTCCTTAGAACAGAGAATGTCAGAGCTGGGAGGGAGCTTAGAGCAGAGAATGTCAGAGCTGGGAGGGAGCTTAGAACAGAGAATGTCAGAGCTGGGATAGCCCTTAGAACAGAGAATGTCAGAGCTGGGAGAGTCCTTAGAACAGAGAATGTCAGAGCTGGGAGAATCCTTAGAACAGAGAATGTCAGAGCTGGGAGAGTCCTTAGAACAGAATGTTAGAGCTGGGAGAGACCTTAGAACAGAGAATGTCAGAGCTGGGAGGGAGCTTAGAGCTTAGGGTATCAGAAATAAGTGGACCTTTGAGCCAAAAAATGTCAGAGGCCAAAGGAGCCTTATGACATAGAATGGTACATTCTATATAACAATATACACAATGTAAGCAATATACAACAACCATATAAGTGAAAATGACACTGAAGTATTGTCAAGACCAATCTCTGCAAATGCCTACAACTTCTTGGTGGAAACATTGTGGAGTCGGGGATGGAATGCAGCATATATGGCCAGTTGCAGTGGCTGTGACTTCTTTTTTCCATCTAAACTATTTTCCTTTGTTATGAGGGAGACATTTATGTGAGGGCAGGGAGAGGAGAGAGCGTTACTAGGAAGGGAAGTGGTTTAAGAACACTGGAAGAATAGAATTTTAGATGAAAATGACCTTAGAGCATAAGATTTAAGAGCTGGGAGGGACCTTAGGAAACAGAATGTCAGAACCAGGAGGGTCCTTAGGATGGAGAAGGCCAGGGCAAGGAGGATCCTTAGGACACAGGATGTCAGAGCTGTAAAAAATCTTAAAAGATAGAACAAAAAATGTCTCAGAATCATAGCTAGTCAGAAGTAGGAGACACCTCCGAGAATACAACCTATATCTGCACAACAATCACCTCCACTATGAGTACATGAAAAGTGGTTGTTTAGTTTTTGCTTGGAGACCTCCAATGAAAGGAACCAGGGAAAGCTTCCTCCCAGCAGAGCCCATTCCACCCTTCCACATTTCCAATTCCTTGAAAGTATTCTGAGCCTACATCTAACCCTCTATCGCTTCCCCTTGTGGTTCCTGTTTCTGTCCTTGGGGCCAAACAGAACACACCTAATCTTTTTCTCTACAGTTTTTTAAATTTTTCTATTTGAAAATATCTATCCTCTATCCTCCAGAAAAATCTAAAGACCCCCATCCTGTTGATCCTCAGTCCTCCCAGCATCAACTCAAGCCCAGCCTTCTCTTCTCCAGGCTAAACATCTTTGCTCTCTTCAGCAGACTCATGTGGTGGAAGGCTCTTCACTGTACTGGTTGCCTTCCTCGGAAGCTTATTGATTTCCTTCCTAAAAAAGTCACCCCAAAACTGAACCCAAACTTCTAGATGTGCCTGGACCCTCACACAGGATGGTGGGAATGCAGGTTCCTTATTCCTATACACTGCACCTCCATGCAGCCCAAGGGCATATTCACTTTTTGGGTCACCATATCACACTGTCGTCTCATATTGAGCTTGCAATCTATTAAAACCCACAGCTCTTTTTCCAGATGAACTATTGTCTGGCTGCTATCCCTCCATTGTGTACTTGGGAGCTCGAGTTCATCCCATACCTGAACTGCTGCGGTATCCTGCTTGTGCTTCTGCCTGCCTCAAGTCCAAGTTCTTACTCCATTCCATCCTCTACTCAGCTATCCAGGTCATCTTCCTAAAGTACAACTCTGACCATATAATTTTCTCTCTGTAATAAACTCCAGTGGCTCCCTATTACCTCCAGGATCAAATATAAAATCCTCTGACTTTTATTTTTTAAAGCATTTAAAATTTTATTTGTTTATTTTTAACATTCTTTTCTTTTTAAATTTTGAGTTCCAAATTCTCTCCATTCTTCCCACCGCCCCATCCCACCCACCAAGAAGGCAAACAATATGATATCAATTATAAATATGAAATAATGCAATATATATTTCCGTGTTAGCCATTTTTTAAAGCGAGAAAATTATACTTCACTTTGTTCTCAGAGTACATTAATTCTCTCTCTGGAAGTGGATAGCATTTTTTCATCATGAGTCCTTTAGAATTGTCTTAGATCATTATATTGATCAGAGTAGCCAAGCCTTTCACAGTTGATTATCATTACAGCATTATTATTACTGTGTACAGTGTGTCTCTTAGTTCTTCCCATTTCACTTTGCATCAGTTCATATAGATTTTGACATGTTTTTCTGAAACCACACCCTTGACATTTCTTATAGCACACAAGTACTTCATCAACTTGTTCAGCTATTCCTGAATTGATGACTATCCCTTCAATTTCCATATATATATATATATATGTATATATATATATAAATCCTTTTCCTTTTCCTTTGACCTCTTTGGGATACAGACCTAGTAGTGATATTGCTAGGTCAAAGGTAATGCACAATTTTATACCTCTTTGGGCATAGTTCCAAATTATCCTCCAGAATGGGTAGGCCAGTATATAATGCCACCAACAATTCATTAGTGACCTATTTTTCCCTCCTCCCTTCCGGAATTTGTCATTTCTGATAGGTGCAAGGTGGTATCCCAGAATTATTTTAATTTGCCTTTCTCTAATCTGATGTTCTCATGATTTGGAGCATTTTTTCATGTGACTATAGATAGCTTTGATTTCTTCTTCTGAAAGCTGCCTACTTTTAGCCTTTGACCATTTATCAGTTGGAGAATTTTATAAATTTGACTCAGTTCTATACTCTGTATGTATTTGAGAAATAAGGCCTTTATCAAAAAAACTTACTATAAAATTATTTTAATATTACTTCAGCGTCTATGGTACCTTTTAACGAAATGTGAGTTTCCTGATTATCTCTGTTAATTAGCCTTTGTCTGAAATCATGATTGTTATCCCTGTTTTGTGTTGTTTAGCTGAAGTTTATTAGATTCTGATGCAGCCCTTTGTTTCAACTCTGTGTAGGTCTTTCAGGTTCAACTGTGCCTCTTGTAAATAACATATTGTTGGATTTTGGCTTCTAATTCACTCTGCTATCTGCTTCTATTCTATGGATGAACTCATCCCTTTCAGAGTTATGAATCCTCCTTGTGTTTTCCCCTTAGTTTCATTTTCTTCTGTTTCTCCTTCTTTCTCACTTTTTATCCTTTCCTTCCTAAAAAAATCTATTTTGCATCTAATCTCTGCCTCCATTCGTCATTCTTTGTATTCCTCCCTTTTGCAATCCACCCTTTTCTCTTATCCCTTTCCCCTCCTATTTTCCTATTAAGTTCCATTTCTTTATACAACTGTGTATATATCTATGTCTCTATCTATCTATCTATGTCTCTATCTATCTATCTATCTATCTATCTATCATCTATCTATATTCCTCATTTTTGGAACCAATTCTGATGAGAGGGAGGCTCAAGCATTGCCTGCCACCCCATTTCCCCCTCCACTATAAAACTCTTCCTTGCACATCTCTTTTTTGCGAGGAAAATTTTCCTTTTCTACTTCTTTCTTCTCCTAGTGCATCCTTCTTTCTCCCCACTCGTTTTTTTGGAGATCATTTAACATAACCAACTCATATCTATGTCCTCTACCTGTATAAATTCATTTTAGTTGCCCTACTAATGATAAAGGTCTTAAGAGTTACATGTATCATTCTGACTTTTAAAGTCTTCCATAATCTATAAAACTATAACCCCTTCCTGCTTTTTTTTTACTTTTCCATTTTACTTTTCCATTTTTTTAAATTTTCCATCCTTACATCTTACTCCCTTCAACATATTCTACCTTCCAGTGACATTGGCCTTCTGGCTGTTTGTCTCACAATCCACTCTGTTTCTCCACTTCTTTCTAAATTGATATTGTCTAGAATTTTCATTCTAAATTGACATGTCTTTGAATCTGGTCATTCAGTTAGTTCTATAGTCACTTATTGCTGAGCCTATATCTCTTCATCTTCTCACCAATAACCTAACAAGAGATTTGTCAATACTTTGCTAAAATCAAAGTTAAATACAACTTTGACATTTTCCTGATTCACCAGCAAAGTAATCCTGTGCAAAAAGGAAATAAGGGTTAGTCTGGCATGACTTAATATTGATGAAGCTAGACTGGCTCTTAGTCACTACTTCCTTACATAGTTTGTTAGCGTCTCCTTTAATAGTATATTCCAGGATTTTGCCAAGAATTAAAGTCAAACTCACTGATTTAGAGTTTGTAGATTCTACCCTGTACCCTTTTTCCCCAATCAATCAATCAATCAACAAGCATTTGTTAAGTATCTAACATGTTCCAGGCACTAAGGCTACAAAGACAAGTTAATGAAAAACAATTCCTGACCCGAGAAAGCTTGCTTTCTACAGTGAAGTGGGTGGGGACATGTATGTAGACAAAAAGAGCATGTATACAGATGAGTGAACACAAAATAGATATAATTTCTCCTAAATTGTTGCAATAGCCCCTAAATAGTTTCATTTCTCATAATGGATTCATTTCTTGACATCTCATATTTCCCCACTCCAATCCATTCTCCAAAAAGCTACCATCCAGTGTGATCCTGCACAAGTCTCTTAACCCCCATTGTCTAGCCCTTATCACTCTTTTGCCTTGGAACCAATACACAATGTTGATTCTAAAGTGGAAATCATGCTACTCTCTCACAAACAACAACAACAACAACATTTGACCTCTGAGTACTTCAGTTCTCATATCTATAAAATAGGGACAGTCATAATTTCATGTGAACATATATTTAGAGATGGAAGGGACCCGAGGGGGTTATTCAATCTAGTCATTTCATTCTGAAGATGAGGAATAGAGACAAGAAGAGTTAAGATGCTTGACCAAGGTAATAAATAACAGAATCAGAAATTTTGAAGAAATACTGAATTTTTTCTCCCATACTTTACTACCTGAACCACAGGGAAATTATAAGGAAACTACTTTCCAAACTTTAAATTCTCTCTTTCTCTCCAACCTTTTCTTTCTCTTTTCTGTTTGCCTCTATGTCTCTCTCTATTCTCCTTCCCTCTTCCTCTCTCTCTCTCTCTCTCTCCATATCTTCTTCTCTGTCTCTTTGCCTCTCTCTGTCTCTCATTTCTGCTCTGTCTCTGTCTCTCGAGTACTATGCTAAAATTTTTATTTATTTAGAATATTTTCCCATGGTTACACGATTCATGATTTTTCCCACCTCCCTTCCCTCCCCCTTCCTGGAGCTGACAAGCAATTCCACTGGGTTATACATGTATCATTGTTCAAAACCTATTTCTATGTTATTCTTATTTGCAATAGAGTCATCTTTTATCATCAAAACCCTAATCATATCCCCATCGAACCATGTGATCGATCATCTATTTTTCTTATGTGTTTCTGCTCCCATGGTTCTTTCTCTGGATATGGATAGCCTTCTTTCTCAAAGTTCCTCTGGATTGTCCTGGGTCATTGCATCGCTGCTAGTAGAGAAGTCAGTTACATTCTATTTTACCACAGTGTATCAGTCTCTGTGTACAGTGTTCTCCTGGTTCTTCTCCTTTCACTCTGCATCAATTCCTGGAGGTTGTTCCAGTTCACATAGAATTCTTCCAGTTCACCATTCCTTTCAGCACAATAGTATTCCATCACCAACAGATACCACAATCTGTTCAGCCATTTCAAAATTGAGGGACACCCCCTCATTTTTCAAGTTTTTTGCCACCACAAAGAGCGCAGCTATAGATATTTTTGTATAAGTCTTTTTCCTTATGATCTCTTTGGGGTATAAACCCAGCAGTGGTATGGCTGGATCAAAGGGCAGGCATTCTTTTAAAGCCCTTTGCTCATAATTCCAAATTGTCCTCCAGAATGATTGGACCAATTCACAACTCCACCAGCAATATATTAGTGTATGACAACATTTTTTAAAAGAAAAAGAGTTATCTCGGTGGCTCCTTATTACCTCCATGATTAAATATAAAACCCTCTTTAGGACATTTAAAAGCCTTTTATATCTTAGATTCCTCCTATCTACCTTTCCAGCCCTATTATACTTTGCTTCTATTCATATCCATGGGAGTCTAGACAAACTGTTTATCATTCATGTCGCTCATCTTCCATCTCTGAGCTTTAGAGTAATTCCCTTTTGCTTTCATCGAGTCTTGGCTTCAATCTCACCTTCTGCAAAAGCCTTTCCCAATCGCCCTTAATGCTAGTGCCTTCCCTCTGAGATTATCTATAATTTGTCCTGTATATACTTTGCCTGTACATAGCTGTCTACACATTGTCTCCACCCCTAAGACTGTGAGCTCCTTGAAAGCAAGGCACTGTCTTTTGCCTTTCTTTTTATCCCTAATGTTTATCCCAGTGCCTAGTAGCTGTTTGAAAAATATTTACTGATGCAACTTGTTACAAAAGGTAAATAGCTGACAGAGAGTTGGCATGGAATGGAGTTTGTGTGGAGGGGACTAATGTGTAAGACTGTGTAAGACTAGACAGGTAGATGGGAGTCACATTATGGATTTAGAGTCAGAGATGTTACTGAAGATTCTGAGGAGAGAGACATAATCAAGACTGCATTTTGGGGATACCAACCTGTAAGGGGATGGGATTGGAAGGTGGAATGTAGAGGAAAGAGTGGAAGCAGGGAGACCTATGAAACTATTGCAATAGTCCATGCCAAAAGAGAGGAGAGTCCACAATAGAGTAGAAAGAAAGAGATGCTGTGGGGGTAGAATAAGATTTTGCCTCTAACAAGATGATGAGGAGTGAGAAAGCCAAGAGTCAAGAATGACTCCTGGGTTATGTATCTGGGTGGTGGTGTCCTCAACGGAAACAATGGGAAAGTTGGTAGAAGGAATGAGCTTAATGTGAAGGGAATGAGTAAAAGGAGCAGACCCAGGAGAACCATCTCCACAATGACCACAAAAATGGAAAAGCAAACAACTTTGAGAATCTCCAGACCTCTGGTCGATGCAACACCCAACCATGACTTTGGATGCCTTATGGGTAAGCATTCTTCTGGCCTCTTGGCAGGCAGGGGATGGAACAGAGGTGAAGGATGACACATACATTCTCAGACACAGTCAATGTGTTGGATTGTTTTGTTTGACTATATTAATTTGTTACAAGGAAAGCTGGGATGATTTAGTGGGAAGTGACCAAATGGGGAGGGAAGGGGGCGAAGTTCATCAATCAATGTAGCAGGGGTGATCACAGGAGCCTCAGATTTGCTGAACTACGGCACCTCCCCTAGAGCTGACTCTGGGCTAAGAGATAAATGCTTTATAGGAATGAACCAGTGAGTTTTGACTGGTCTTCGTTGACTAAAGGCAGAGCATAAGACGATGGGGGATGAAGAATAAAGAGGATAGTCTCTCGTCAGGAGGAGTCATCCTCTCTGGGGGCTATAAAAGGAGAGAGGAGGAAGGTCTCCATGTCCTTGTGGGCTCAATGTAGAATTCATTTCTTTTCTCTCAAATGCCAATGGCAGCTTGCAGTGTAAGCACATGGCAGCAGGAACATGGGCTTGCGTAGTTGGGGCCAAGACTGGACCTCAGGTTTCCAATTTCCTTCTACCTTTCTGTTTCCTTCTGGGAACACAGGTAAGTGACTAGCCATTCTGAGAAATGTGTTCCAACCTTGGCAGTGACCTCATGGATTGAGAGTTTCTGGGTTTGAGGTTCTGGTATCAGCCACCCAAGGGAGGAGGATTTCCTTCATAACAGGTTTCCCAGAGAAGATGCTCTCTTCCCAGATTATTCCATTGCTAAAAGATTAAAGAATGGTTCTCAAAATGTGGTCTGGGGACTGCTGGGGGTTCCTGAGACCCCTTCAAGGGGTCCTTGAAGTTAAGTTATTGTCATACAAATACTAAGATATTTTCGCTTTTTTTTTTTTTAAACCCTCACCTTCAGTCTTAGAGTCTATACTGTTTATTGGTTCCATGGCAGAAGAGTGGTAAGGGCTAGATAATGGGGGTCAAGTGACTTGCCCAGGGTCACACAGCTGGGAAGTGTCTGAGATCAGATTTGAACCCAGGACCTCCTGTCTCTAGGCTTGACTCTCAATCCACTGAGCCACTCAGGCGGCCCCCTTTCATTTCTAATGTGGTAAATATCAATAGACAAAAATGGAAGCCATTTACCATGATCAGGAAGATCATTTTGGGGACTAAATTGAGCATGACTATGGCACTCTCTTACTCAGCGAATCCCAGTAGCTCCCTATTGCCTCCAGGATTAAATAAATGTCTAGTGTTCAAGCCCTTCATAACCTTACCCCCTCCTACCTTTCCAGTCTTCCTACAGCTTATTCCTTGCCATATACTCTTGGATCCAGCAATGCTGGTCTCCCTGCTGTTCCACAAACAAGACACCTTTCTTTCAGCACTTGGCATTTTCTCTGGATACCCCATATTCCTGGAAGCCTCTCCCCTCTCATCTTTGCCTCCTGACTTCCTGGTTACCTTTAAATCCTAGTTTTGACAGGAAGCCTTTCCCAACCTCTCTTCATTCTAGCAACCTTCCCCCTGCTAATTATTTCCTATTTATTCTGTACAGAGCTTGTATGTACATATTTGTTTGCATATAGCCTCCTCCCTTAGATGATAGTTCCTTGAAGGCAGGGTTGGTTTTTTGTCTCTTTTTTTTTTTTTAACTCCAGTGCTTAGCAGTGCGTGGAGCTTCATAAATGTTTATTGACTGATTGATAAACTCACATAAACAAAAGCTTTTTGGGTGATCCTCAATAATTTTTTGAGTGTAAAGGGGTCCAAAGACGACCAAAACATTGGAGAATTGATAAACCAAAGAAAGCCCATCCCCACGCTGGTCAGATTTGGGCCTGGGGAGTCGCTCGGATGGCATAGGTCCAAGTGAACAAGGGTTATCCGTTCAGCGTCCCACAAAGGACAGCCTTCTGGGTCCCGTTTCCAAATCATTCTACCACCTTTGTAATCTTCCTGGCCACCACCCCTATGTGTTTTGTCTCCACCTATCAGATTATAAGATCCATGAGGGTGCAGATGCCTCTAGTCACATTGAATGAATGATGGAAGATAAAGCATTTATTAAGCACTAACTACAGGTAGCTAGGTGGTGCAGTGGATAGAGTGCTAGACCTGGAGTACTCAGGTACTTACTAGCTGTGTGACCCTGGGCAAGTCACTTTACCCCCTTGCCTCAGTTTCCCCATCTGTCAAATGAGCTGGAGAAGGAAATGGCAAACCTCCAAAAACAAGTACCTTTGCCAAGAAAGCCCAAATGGGGTCACAAAATTGGATATGACTGAAATAACCAAACAACAACGAGCCACAGGCTCAGGATGCAAAGATAATCTCTGCCCCTCTAGGTCAAATAGAGGGAGGTGACAAACATAAGGGAATGATGCCAAGGAGGGCTGCTTTAGTTTGGATATTGGCAGGGATGGTGAGATCCTCAACAAGCATTTATTCAGTGCCAACTCTGTACCAGGCACCGTGCTAAATGCTGATACAAAGAAAGACAAAAGCATGGTCCTTCCCATTAACCCAGTCTGCTCAATTTCCATGACCTCCTCCTCCATTGTACCCCAGTCATACACAGAGATGGACGTACCCTTCGCTGGACAAGGCTCCAACGCCAGCGTTCTCTTAGTTCAGATTCAATAGCAGACTAAAATGAGACATTCGAAAGTCACTGGATGGATAACAAGAGGAAGCTTACTTTGTCCTAACCCAGCACGGATAGGCAGCAGAGATACGGTGACACTTTCCACGTAGAAATATTTTTGATGTGCAAGACAGGATGTAGCAAAAGACATGGCAGCCTCCATTGCCTCCCCATGATGCGAGTGGAGGAATAGAAGCTGCTTCAGGGAACACTAGCAAATACTAATCTTCTCATATCCTTTCCCATTGCCATCATCCCCAAGTGTTTTGCTTCCATGTCCACAAACTCCAAAATTGCTTTATTTGACCGAGCTCATCTATTGATCCATCTTTCCCTTCTTGTGACTCCTAACCTTGTTCTTCATTCTCACTGTGACCTCTACTCCCTCCACTCCTTAGTTCTTTCCAAGGCCGTCATCTCTACCCTGGCTACACTCTCTTCTCTTTTTCCTCTAGACACCTTTGTGAGTCAGTTCAACTTTACACAATCCTCTATACTGTAGTCCGTTGCTTCTTTGTTTCCTCATCCATCATACCTTGCCAAACTCCAGCCTTGGATTACGCCAATCATCTCCCACCTTTGCTACTTTTCATGCACTGCAGAACTAAGCTAGGGTAAATCACAAAACTGTTCTGATCACATCCACTACAAACTTTATGTTGTGTAATTTCAACTGGGTACTCACTGCGGGAAGGTAATGCTTTTATACCTCCCTAACTGATTTGCTATCTCACTCAACATAATGATTATTTCAAACTTTTTCATCCTTTCTCCAGTCTCCCCCAACACTTTCTCCCCTGCCCCACCTCTCTCAGCTGAGAACCTGCCCTTCCCTCCCAAAGTAAGGCTTTTTTACCAGGAGTTCTTTCAGCATGAAAATCTCCTCCTTTAGTTCTTTTTCACATGAGGAGGTGACCCTTCTCCTTGCCAAGGAAAATCTCTCAATATGTACCTTTCATCTCTCTCCCTTCCATATTCTCTAGTACAGTGATGGGCAAACTATAACCCGAGGGCCAGATGAGGCCCCCTGAAATGTTCTGTCCACATTATTCCTAATCTGACAGATACAATGAGTAAGATAGAATACAATGAAACTTCAAAAGAGTTGCCTTAGAAATAGACTGACAGATGAGCCTTTCCTTTCCTTTGGCCCCCTCTTTAAAAAGTTTGCCCATCACTGCTCTAGTATATTATACTCATTGTTATCTACCCACTTTCTAAACCTTCATTTTCTCTCTATCTTCTGGCTGTTTCTCATAAACACATTCACGTTTCCTTCATCCTTAAAAAAAAAAAAACCTTTATGTGATTGGACAATCCTAACTAACTAACTAACTAACATCCTGTATTTCCTTTCCCCTTCTTGGCTAAACTAGTCCAGGAAGCTATCTACAATTGGTGCCTCCATTTCCCTTCTTCTCACTTTCTTCTAAGCCCTCTATGGTCTGATTCTTACCTCATCATTCAACTCAAACTGCTCTCTCCAGTTACCAATGTTCATTTCATTGCCAAATCTGGTGGCCTTTTCTCAATCATCATCCTAATTCTTAACCTCTCTGTAATCTGTGACACTCTGGCACCTTCTTTGATATTCTATTCTCTTTAGGCTTGATGACACTATTCTCTCCTGATTCTTCTCCTACCTGTCTCATTACTACTTCTCAGTCTGTTGCTAGATTCTTGTCCACTAACTGTGGACATCCCCCAAGCCTCTGCCCTGGGCCCTCTTCTCTTCTCCCTCTATACCAGTGTTGTCAAACTTATGGTACAGGTGCCAAAGATGGCACATAGAGCCCTCTCCGTGGGCACATGTCTAGCCCCCCACTTCCCTGCAGAGTTCGTTACTAGAAAAGTAAAGGGACTCTGGTGTTGCTGCTCCTCTCCTCCTCTTCAACTTGCTCAATGACATTTTTTCACATCCCCCACCCCTCTACCCAGCTGCCCAAAGGGAGTGCACAGGGGGTAAGGTGGGCAGCTCACAGGTGGTAGAGCTGGAGGGGAGCAGGGCACTCAGACCACTTCCTTCCCCCTCTCTACACTCACTGAGGACATTCCTGAATCTGCCCACCCTTCTGTCTAGAAGCCCAATGGGAGCACTTTCTCCCTCCCCTTTGTGGGGTAAAGGGGGACAGGAAGCACCTAGCACTTAGGGGGAGAGGGGCATGGCATTTTGGCCTGGGGGGGGCAGGGTCTGGCACTCCATCTCTAAAAGGTTTACCATCACTATTCCATACCATCTTGTTTGGTGATCTCGCCAATTCCCATGGTTTTAATTT
This sequence comes from Gracilinanus agilis, assembly GCF_016433145.1. NCBI lineage: Eukaryota > Metazoa > Chordata > Mammalia > Didelphimorphia > Didelphidae > Gracilinanus > Gracilinanus agilis. Next base: position 731,755,085 of record NC_058130.1, on the reverse strand, counting down.
TCATCTCTATGTAAATAATTCCAAGATCTATATTTCCTGCCCTCTCTTGAACACCAGGCTTCCATCACCTTTTGGTTGGTTGTTTCATATTGGGTTTCCCTAATTATTCGGTCAGTCAAAAGCATTTATTCATCTCTTACTCTGGGCAAGGCATTGTACTAAGCACTTGGGAATACTAAGAAAAGGGAAAACATGGTCCTTGATCTCAAGGGAAGACAGCAGGCTAACAACTACATACATACATACATACATACATACATACATACATTGCATATAAAGCATATACAGATTAGTCAGTCAATAAACATTTATTAAGCAACTACTATGTGCCAGGCACTGTACTAAATGCTAGAGATACAAATATTAAAAAAAAAATAAAGACAGGCTCTGTCCTCAAGGAGCTTACAATCTAAAGGGAGAGGGCAACACACAAAAAAGAAACTGAAAAATGAGGAAGGACTGGGGAAAGTACCTTAAGCGGGAACTGGAAAGTCCTGGAGTAGTACAGCCAGTTGAGAAATAAGATGTTCTTTTTAAAATTTTCTTTATTTTATTCCAATAACAAATTTACACATAAGTTTTCCAAGGTTACATGATTCATGTTGTCTCCCTCCCTTCTTCCCTCTCCCCTCTTGGAGCTGATAAGCAATTCTTGTGGATTATTCATGTATTATCACCCAAAACCTAGAGAAATAAATCTTTCTGAGTTAATCTCCCTCTTTAAATGGAGGTTTTGAAGTTCATGGCTCCAATCTTCAGTCAAAGGATCAGAGGGCAGTGATGAGGTGGATTGCCAAAACTGATGGGATCTTGCAGGATTGATGGAGGAAGTTATCCCAATAATGAAAGTAAATGGAAGGGACTAGCAATGGGAGCAACCAGGAAAGATCTCCAGCAGATGGTGGGACGGGAGCTGAGTGTTAAAGAGAAGGGAGACTTTCTAGGTAAAGGGGACAGAGATGGAGAATTGTGGTCAAGGAATATCAAGAAAGCCAGCATGGATAACCACATGGTAAAGAAGCACAAGTGGGGTGAGATCAAAAGGCATCAACCAGCCAAAGCAAAGATCTTGCTGTTCTTTTCCTTCCTGGTGGTGCTTGAAGGGAGAGACATGTCATTAACCTCTGGTTGGAGAGAGGCCTCGGGGCCATCTGAGATCATGATTAGGCCCGTGAATATGGCATTCTGGGTTTTGTGCCAATTTATGTTTGTTCTTTCCTCGTCTGGTCAAGGCAATCGGGGATGGCTATCCCCTCACACATTCCCAAACTCACGATACTTATAAGTTTCAAATGACTAGAAGAGCAAATTACCAGAAGTCTAAGCAAGAGCAGGCTCCTTGCCTGAATTTTCCAGCCACAAAGAGGAGTGAAATCCCAAGTGACCAGCTTGACCCAGCCTAAAAGTAGCACAGATACCCACCTAGCCCCCAATTTGGTCATGTTAACTTTAGAAAGGAACTTGATGGAAGTTAGTGCTATGTAGAAACTGTATGAAGGGGGCAACAAGGTGACTCAGTGGATTGAGAACTAGGCCTAGAGATGGGAGGTCCTGGGTTCAAATCTGGACTCAGACACCTCTTAGTTGTGACCCTGGGCAAGACCATTGCCTAACCCTTACCATTCTTCTGTCTTGGAATCAATACACAATATGGATTCTAAGATGAAAGAAACTGCATTAGGTCTGAACCCCCTCTCCCCAAACATACCAGCTAAGCAGCCAATTGGTTCATACCTAGCATTAAAATTTGAGAGGACCCTCCAGGGAAAGAAAGGACATCAAGGCATTATAGGTTTAGAGTTGGGTGTCACTACCTCTGTACTCTAATACATGTTTGATCTCCCACACATCTTCCCCTTTACCCGCAAGGACTCTGTATATTTATGGGAAAGTGAGCCTCAATTTAGGGAGAATACTTTCTATTTTACAACTGCTCTCCCTATGTCACTTGCTGATGCTTCAGTCAGTAGGTTGATAGTTAAGAAAAAGCACACCAGTGGGGGCTCATGAAATAGCATTGGGATAGCCTCTCACGGCATTACTCTTAGGACCCTTTAAGTAATCGTAGTCACTCCTCTAGAACCCAACCAGCCCTTCAGTGCCAGGCTAAATCGAGGGAGTGAACTAAGAAGGGATATTACAAACAGATGAGGAAGCCGAACCAAAGAAGCCAACTAATTTATCCATGATTGAACAGGAAGTTCCAATTCCAAATCCAGCTTTCTGCTACTTCTCTTTGTTTTTGTTGTTGGTTTTTTTTTTTTTTTTTAAGTAGCCAAGCAGAGGCTGAACAAACCAGCCTTGGTGGTGGCTGTATGTGAAACTCAACAGAAGGGCAGTGGAGCTCCCAGTAAAGGAAGCACAGATGCCTGACAAACGGTCACCCAGTCACTGCTTGGACGCATCTAGCAAGGAAGAACTCCCGCTCCTATGGGACCGTCAGTCTCCCTCCTTTCTTTTCAGGGTTCCTTTTAATTTCCCATGTTTTGGCCTTATCCAATGCCCTTTAAAGCAGGGCCTGGGACTCCAAGAAAAAGAAATCAAATCTTCAAATTCCAATGACGAGCCATTTGGTCCAAATACAGAAGACTTGTTAAAGTTAAATGTTTTTAAATGCAGATGACCACATTCAAGGAAATGGAAATAAAACCACGAGTTTCACTCCTACTCCAACTAAAACAGTGGAGCTTGTGCTTGGTTGGTAGAGTTTAAGGGCCTTCCAGCTAGATGTTCTTCCTTTTCTTCCTTGTTGAAGTGAGGGTCTGTGGAAAAGTAGCACTGCATGGACGGCAGACACAGTTCACGAGGCGCTTGATTTTATTAGTTCACGAAACTAATAATAGTTAACATTTATGTAGTGTTCATTATATGTCAGGGGCTGTGCTGAGCGCTTAATTAGCTCATTTGATCCTCACAACTCTGGAGGTGCTCTTATAATCCCCATTTTATAAATGAAGAAACTGAGGCAGACATAGAGTGACCAGGCCAGAGTCATACACTGAGTAAGTGTCCGGGGCAGGATTTGAACTTAGGTCTTCCTGACTTTCGGCTCAGTACTTTGTCCGCTGTCTCGTTCAGCTGCCCCCTGCTAGGTGCTAGGTGAATGGAGGAGGTACTTTCCCCCTTTTTCCTTCTCCTGGGCACAGCGTATCTGTGAGTCCCAGCCCTTTCCCTCAGGAGCTCAGCTCTGCCTCGGAATGTGTCTCCCCCCAGTGTGGCCCTCAGTGTGGTCTCTGGGTGGGTGCAGGGGTCTTCTTTTGAGCACTGGTGTGTCCGTGACGGAGCATGTGCTCTCGTGTGAGCTGTCCCTGTGTGGGTGGGCATTCTCCTGTGAGCCTACGTGGGGTGCAAGCATTTCCCAGGGTGTGCCTGTGCCTCTGGAGAAGCAGCACACGGCCTGACCACTGGCATTTGGGTTGCAGCAGAGCTGTGGTTTTGCAGAGTGAGCCCCTGAGTCAGACGCAGCAGGTGAAGTGATGGCCAAGGAAAACAGGAGCCTAAATGAACTCCCTCCTCTCTCTGGGCCAGCCTTCCAGAAGGTGGGGGCCCAGGGGAGCAGCCCAGGGCCAGGGGGCCACTGAGGAGGGTCCTCTGGCCCCCAACTCACCCAGCCAATTCTCTAAGCACAGAGAAGGGCGGCCACCAGCCAGCTCCTATTGCCTCTGCCTCAGCACCTTGACTAGGTTCACTGTTATCTGGAGAATCATAGAAGACAGGATGTCCAAGTTGGCAGGGATCTCCGGACAGAAAGCACAGAATGTTGAAGCTATAAAGGGGCCTTAGAACATAGAATATCAGAGGGAGGGGGGCTCTTGGGACAGTAAGAACTTAGAGGGCCCTTAGAGCCCAGAATGCCAGAGCTGGAAAGGGCCTTAGAAAACAAGATGTCAGAGCTAGGAAGACCCTTAGAACACAGGATGTCAGAGCTGGGAGAGACCTTAGAACAGGGAATGTCAGAGCTGGGAGGGAGCTTAGAACAGAGAATGTCAGAGCTGGGAGGGAGCTTAGAACAGGGAATGTCAGAGCTGGGAGGGACCTTAGAACAGGGAATGTCAGAGCTGGGAGGGAGCTTAGAACAGGGAATGTCAGAGCTGGGAGGGAGCTTAGAACAGGGAATGTCAGAGTTGGGAGGGAGCATAGAACAGAGAATGTCAGAGCTGGGAGGGAGCTTAGAACAGGGAATGTCAGAGCTGGGAGGGAGCTTAGAACAGAGAATGTCAGAGCTGGGAGAATCCTTAGAACAGAGAATGTCAGAGCTGGGAGGGAGCTTAGAACAGGGAATGTCAGAGCTGGGAGGGAGCTTAGAACAGGGAATGTCAGAGCTGGGAGAGACCTTAGAACAGAGAATGTCAGAGCTGGGAGGGAGCTTAGAACAGAGAATGTCAGAGCTGGGAGGGAGCTTAGAACAGAGAATGTCAGAGCCGGGAGGCTCTTTAGAACCCAGACCGTCAGAGCTGAGAGGAGTACTAGGATTTATTCTAGCCAACCCCTTAATTTTATAGGGGAGGAAACTGAAACCCAGAGAGGGGAAGAGACCTATCTGAGGCCACACAGAGACCTCATGGGAGAGCCCAGGTCTAGTCCTTGAGTTCCTGTCCTGAGTTTCTTCCATTAGCCTCTGTAATGTTACCAGCTAATGGTAGGTGTTATTACACCTTACTGCCATCTATATTACACCCTCTCCCTTACCTCTATCCTTGTCTGGCTTAGATCCAGAGAGGCAGACGGAGGAGCAATAAGAAGTTACAGGTGACCCTTTCCCCCCCTCAATCTAATGTAATGGGAATAATGAGGGGAGCTCCTTTCCTCTCCCCCGACATCTCTTAATCTGCCAGCTCTTTGGTTCAGGCCCTTTGCCTGAAGCCCAGCATGCACTTGGGTTATTTTGAAGGTGCTGCTCTGGGCCGGAGCTCCTGGTTCCTCCCTGGTCCCTCGATCCCTGGGTGGGAGTGTTGAATCTGGGAGGAAGGAGCTGTGCTGAACACTGAAAGGAGCTACCCACCCAATAGCTTTTCAAAGGGAAAGGCAAATTCTTCACTCTCTGTCTTTGGCCTTTGGGGATGTGGGACTTGAGACATATGGCTTCCCTTTGGACTTCTAGTAGGGACGGGGAAATTTTCCTCACCTCCCCTGAGCAGCTACTTACGATAGAGTAATAATAATAATAATTTTGTCGTTAAGTCATATCTGACTCTTTGTGACCTCATTTGGGGTGTTCTTGGAAAAGCTTCTGCAGCGATCTGCCATTTCCCTTTCCAGTTCATTTTACAGATGAGAAAACTGAGGCAAGCAGGGCTAAGTGACTTGTCCAGAGTCATATAGCTAACAAACAAGGGGCAAGATTTGAACTCAGGTCTTCTTGACTCCAGACCTGGTACTCTAAATACTATACCACCAGAGGACAATAATAATAATAATAATAATAGCTAATTAACTTCTGTCAGTTCCAAGGCAGAGATCGGTAAGGGGTAGGCAATTGGGGTGAAGTGACTTACCCAGGGTCACACTACTAGGGAGTATCTGGAACCAGATTTGAACCTGGAACCTCCCATCTCCAGGCCTGGCTCTCTATCCACTGTGCCACATAGCTGCCCCTAAAGCTAACATTTATATGTAGTGCTTACTATGAGTCAGGCACTGTGCTAAGCACCTTCTAACAACTCCGGAAGGTAGGCATTTTTATTGTCTCCATTTTACAGATGAGGAAACTGAGGCAAACAGAAGCAGTGACTTGCCCAGGGTCACACAGCTAGTAATGTCTGAGGCCAAATTTGAATTTAGGTCTTTCTGATGCCAAGTCCAGAGCTCTCCCCACTGTACCACCCAGCTACAGTATTTGCACTTGCCTAGACCCCAAGCCTAAGAGTCTGCCTCTTTGGTTTTGAGTTTCTTTCTCTGGGCACCAATGCCTAGTCAAGGATCCTCAGATGGATGCTCGTGAGGTTAGAGACTGGCAGCTCTTGGTGCTGACTGGCAGCAGGGGATGATACTTCCAGAAGCCATACATTTCTCCAAGCAGAAGATGACCACCAGCAGGACGATGACTCACACATTCCCGGTTGGCCAGGAGATATGGACCCCACAGCAAATTGCTGTTCAGATGGGCCAGGTTGAGGCAAAAATGACATCTCAGCAGCCACATCCACCTCTGAGGAGTCTGTCTGTCTGGCTCATCACCTCACCTCCAATCGCCATCATCCTCAACTTCGACCCTTGAGTCATGGTGGACAGAGGTCTCCGGGAGGCTGAACTTTCTAATGCCTACTGCCAGGGCTTGCCTTCCTAGTAGCCCACCCCTACCCCATGTCCTCCTTTGGCCCAACAAGATGGATTCTCTTCCTCCTCAGAGTTCTCAACTTGAAGTTCACATGTTCCTGGAGTTGCGAGTTCTGGGGATGGGAGATAGCCAGAGAGAATGAATTCCCAGAGCTGAGAAGTGGATGGTCTTGTTCAGGATACAGCCAGGAGGCCAGTGCCACTGTGTCCAGGTGTCAGAAGCCTGGAAAGGTAGGAGGGCACTAGGCTATGAAGGGCTTTGAATGCCCATCTGGGCATTTTGTGTTCGATCCTGGAGGTAATAGGGAGCCACTGGAATTTAGTGTGTAGGGCATGCCATGATCTGACTTGCACTTTAGGAAAATCACTTCAGAAGGAGGGCCTGGAGTCCTGCCACAAATTATGTAATAGTAATTGATGGTGATAAGGGTCAGCGCTAGAGAGGTGACCCCATCAGAGGAGAAAAGGGGCTGAATTCCAGAGATGTTGCAAAGGTGAAAGCAGCAGGGGATGGCAACAGCATGGCTATGGGGGGAGAGACAGTGAGGAGTCCAGGCTCACTCCTCCGTTGTGAGCCTGGGGGACTGGGAATGTGGTGGTGCCCTCTCCACTAATGAGGAAAATGGGAAGGGAAGGTCCCAGTCCTGCTTATACCCTGACACCAGAGGTGTCCCCAAGGGTTCTGCCCTGAGCCCCCCCTTCTCCCCTCTCCTCCCCACCCCACCCCTCCCCT
>NC_058130.1:731696626-731708156 GCF_016433145.1 Gracilinanus agilis | reverse complement strand
AAAGAAAGAAAGAAAGAAAGAAAGAAAGAAAGGAAGGAAGAAAGGAAGAAAGGAAGAAAGAAAGAAAGAAAAAGGCTATATGGTATTAGCAAAGAGAGGGTCAGTCTCAGAGCTGGGAAGACCAAGTTTCATTTCCTGCCATGAAACTTACTAGTTGTATGATTTAGGGCAAGTTAATCTCCCTGATCCTCAGTTTCCTTAATTGTAAAATGAGGAGATTAGACTAACTGGTCTGGACCTGAAACCTAATATCTTCTTTGTATTATAATAGCCTTTTAAATAGATGAAAACTGAGGGCAGCTGGGTGGCTCAGTGGATTGAGAGCCAGGCCTAGAGATGGGAGGTCCTGGGTTCAAATTTGGCCTCACACACTTCCTAGCTATGTGACCCTGGGCAAGTCACTTGACCCCCATTCCCTATCCCTTACCATTCTTCTGCCTTGGAGCCAATACATAGTATTGACTCCAAGATGGAAGGTAAGGGTTTAAAAAAATAGATGAAAACAGACATCATTTCCCCTCTCACTCCTCTTTTCCAGGCTAAATGTTTCTTCAACCAATAGGGACACTTTCCAGTTTATCCATGTCTTTCTTTAAATGAACTTCCCAGACCTGAACACTATACACCAGATAAGCTCCGACAAGGACAGAGTATTGGGGCCTATCACTACCCAGTCTTCCCTTTCCTTTCTAAGAATCCCAAAGAGGGTCTGTGATTTTCAAACTGAGCCCCAGAAAGGGTCTGTGACTAGCTCTGGTCACATAGTTAGTTATCCATCTTCCCCTGCTGACCAGACTCTGAGGATCAAAGGAGAGCCCTCTAAGGAGTTCCAAGTGTACCCAGATGTGATTTGAAGTTTCCCAAAGTGATGATTTCTTTATTGCAAGCTTGAGGGCTATTTGGATACACACTATTTACAAATTAGACAATCATGGACCCACGTAGCGTCCTACTTGGGAGAATTTTTTATTGGCTCTCTTCCTCCATCTGGGCAGCTCAACCTCCAGAACTTTCCATCCCAGTTTATTGTCAGGCTTTTTCCTCAGCTCTCCAAAAAAGCTGATGTTTGTAGAATCAGAACTTGGGAGTTGGAAGGACTCAGAGAGAGAAAGGAAGACTTCATGGGGCTTCCTTGCTCAGTGGTCAACTAGCTTCCCTTCAAGAAAAAGCAGGCCCCTAGCAGTACTATAAAGTAGTGATCATCAAAACAAGCTGGTACTGGCTAAGAAACAGAAAGGCGGATCAATGGAATAGATTAGGGGCAAATAACCTCAGCAATCTAGTGTTCGATAAACCCAAAGATCCCAGCTTTTGCAATAAGAACTCACTGCTTAACAAAAACTGCTGGGAAAATTGGAAAACAGTATGGCACAAACTAGTTATAGACCAATATTTCACACCCTATGCCAAGATAAGGTCAAAATGGGTATGTGATTTAGATGGAAAAAGTGATATTATAAGTAAATTAGGGGAACATAGAAGAGTTTATCTGTCAGATCTATGGGGTAGGGAAGAATTTAAGACCAAGTAAGAGATAGAGAACATTACAAGATGTAAAATTAATAACCTTGATTATATTAAGTTTAAAAATGTTTTGTACAAACAAAACCAATGCAACCAAGATTAGAAGGGAAACAACAAACTAGGAAAATTTGTATGACAAATTTCTCTGATACATGTCTCATTTCTCAAATATATAAAGAGCTAAGTCAAGTTTATCAAACTAAATCACTCCCCAATTGATAAATGGTCAAAGGATATGAATAGGCAATTTTCAGATGAAGAAATCAAAACTATCAATAATTATATGAAAAAATGTTCAAAATCCTGCTTGATTAGAGAAATATGGATCAAAACAACACTGAGGATAATGCATGTATGACTCAGTGGAATTGCTTCTCAACTCCAGGAGTGAGGAGGGAGATAATATGAATCATGTAATCTTGGAAAACTTATGTTACTGGAATAAAATTAAAAATAAATTTAAAAAAATAAATAAAACACCTCTGAGATATCACCTCACATCTATCAGATTGGCCAATATGGCAGTAAAGAAACGTGATAAATGCTGGAGGGGATGTGGCAAAATTAGAAGACTAATATACTATTTATGGAGTTGTGAACTAATCTGATCATTCTGCAGGGCAATTTAGAATTATACCCAAGGGCTATAAAAGAATGCATACTCTTTGATCCAGTGATGCCACTACTAAATCTATATCCCAAGAGATTTTTTTTTAAAACCCTTACCTTCCATCTTGGAGTCAATACTGGGTATTTGTTCTGAGGCAGAAGAGTAATAAGGGCTAGGCAATGACTTGTCCAGGGTCACACAGCCAGAAAGTTTCTGAGGTCAGATTTGAATCCACGACCTCTCATCTCTGGGCATGATTCTCAATCCACTGAGTCACCCAGCTGCCCCTACACAAAAAGATTTTTTTTAAATGAGAAAGGACCTCCTTGTACAAAAATATTTATAGCTGCTCTTTTTGTGGTAGCAAAGAATTGGAAACTAAACTGGGGAATGGCCAGATTGTGGTCTATGATGGTGATGGAATACTATTGTGCTATAAGGAATGATAAACAGAATGATTCCAGAAAAATCTGGAAAGACCTACATGAACTGATGCAGATTGAAATAAGCAGAACTGGGAGAACATTATACACAGTAACTGCAACATTGTGGAATGATCCGCTGAGAAAGACTTAGCTACACTCAGCAATGCAATGATCCAGGACAATTCTGAGGGATTTATGACAAAGAAAGCTTTCCACCTCCAGAGAAAAGATTGTTGGAGTAAAAATGCGGATGGAAGCATATGATTTATCACTTTTTTATTTGGGTATATGTTTTGGGGGGTTAGTTTTATAAGATTATTCACTTATAAAAATGAATAATATGGAAATACATTTTATGTGATAATACATGTATAATCCAGATTAAATTGTTTGCCAGCTCCGAGAGGGGAGAGTGAAGAAGAGAGACAATTTGGCTCATATAACTTCAGAAAACTTATGTGGAAATTTGTTATTAATTTTTTTTTAAATCTAGCTGGTCAGAAAAAAAAAAGAGCAACCCCAAAGAAAGTCCCAGGGCAGTCATTGCAAGAAAGTTTTTTCCTTATCAGAAGCCCAATGTAGCTCCTCTGTAAGCTCACAGTATATCACAAGGGTCTGAGTGGGAAGACAACTCAGAGATCAACTTACCCAACTCCCCCTCATTTTTCAGAAGTCCATTGAGGAGCAAGGACTTAGTATACAAGGTTACGCAGTTATGAAGTAGCAAACCCCACTCTTAGCCACCTCCCCACAACTTTTCCCCTGCCTTGTGGTGCTGAGATGCTCTGGGGGCAGATGAGTTCTTGGTAATTCTGGGTTCTCTTTCCACAAACTGTCTACTCATGGAGGCCAGGACCAAGGCCAGTCTGGCTCAGCCCAGAACAATGGTCTTTAGAGGCCCAGAGAAGCAGCCAATAAAGGCAGAAGGATTGGGGCCTGGAGGCTGGCAAAGGGGGAGAGAAGCCAGCAAAGGAAGAGGACAAAAAGTATTTCCCGAAACAAGGCCCAGACTGTGGGGAAAGCAAGCAGCACCTCTCAGAAGGGTAGGTCTTGCAGGACTTCGTGGTCAGACTCCTAGGGCCAGAGCATCACTAAACAACCCTTGCTTTAAATGGAAAGATTTTTCTCCTGAACGCTTTCCTGGAGATCCTGGCCAGCCCCTAAAGGAAAATTCCATGGTGATATAAAAGAGGTTTGAACCCAGCTCAGCCATGGCTGGCCAAGCAGCCATGAGTTGGGAAGAGGGGGTGGTCTGATCTCTGGGGAGACGGATGCAGACAGAGTAGACATGGGAAGAAGAGAGGGAGGGAATCACAGGCTCATAGACTTAGAGTTGGAAGGGGCCTTTGGGGCCTTGAACACCAATCCCATCCTTACAGAACCGGACTGCTTTTCTAAGTGTTGGAGGAAATCAGCAATGGCCCCTGAGCTTACAGTTTAGAGATGCCCCTGGGACAGACATCCCTTCTCCTTGCCCAGAAGCTAAGAAACCAAGGAGGAGGCAGGGGGCCAGCCAGGGTGTGGGGCTGCTGGCTGTCTGATGACTTCTCCCACAATCATGCAATTCAGGCTGCTTTTCAAGGTTTGATTCCATCCAAAAGACACGTAGTTTACAATTGGGGGACTGGGGGGCAGAGGGGGATGGGGATGATAGAGAAATAAATGGAAACCAATGTTGCACAAGGGAAAGGAAGATCAATACAAAGGAGGTGAGAGGCCCCTGGGGGACGTGCTGAGAGCAAGCTGTGAAGGAGGCCATCATTTTCCTCTGGAAGAGGTAGAGGAATGGTCAGGGAAGGCTTTCATATTGGAAGTAGAACATCTAAGCTGAGCCTTGAAGGAAGGGAGGTTTAGAATGGTACTGTGGAAAACGCTCTGTGGAGCTGAAGGAATTGGGATGGAATGTCAGCTAAGATATTTACTACCTGCGTGACAGATATCAGGGAGGTCACTTCCCCACTCAGGAGTTTCCTCATCTATAAAGTAAAGAATCTCAATTTAGAACATGAAATGTCTTAGGATAATGTTAGGTCTACTAGGGGAAGCTGAGATCAGACAATGTCAAAGGGGAGAGAAGAGACTTTAAACATGGAATGTCAGAGCTAGAAGGGCCCTTAGAAACCAGAATATCAGAGGGAAGGCCTTAGAACATGGAATGTCAGAACTAGAAGGACCCTTAGAACACCAGCTTTCAGAGCATAGACAGTCCTCAGAACATAATCTTTTCCAGCTCTGAACTTGTGGTTCTCTGACTTCTGAGAATAGACTAGAATGAGGACAGCTCATTCCAGCTACAGGAAAAAAGAATGTAAGCCAAGTCCTAGAAGGGGAGAGAGAATGATGAGAATGGAGTGATCCAGTTTGACCAGTACAAAGTCTGCAGGATAAGGTTAGGCTGTGCAGAAAGGTGAGGGCTAGATTGCAAAGACTTGAAAATGTGAGCCGGGGGCAGCTAGGTGGCTCAACAGATAGAGAGCCAGGTCTGGAACTGGGAGATCCTGGGTTCAGATCTGATCTCAGACACTTCCTAGCTGTGTGACCTTGGGCAAATCACTTAACTCCAATTGCCTAGCTGTTACCATTCTTCTGCCTTGGAACCAATACTTGTATGAATTCTAAGACAAAAAGTAAGGGTTTTCAAAAAAGAAAGTGTGAGTTGGGAGTTTAGACTTTAATGCAGTAGGGAGCCACTGATGATTTCTAGGTACAAGAGTGACATGATCTGAATGGTGCCTTAGAAACATCACTCAAAGCTGCCCTGGTGGAAGACTTGGTAGGGGAGAGAAGAAACCAGAAGCAAACTGACCAAGAAGGAGGCACTGAAGGCCTGAACTGTGTAAATTATAATGGAAGTGGGCAGCTAGGGATGATTAGCCTGAAGAAGAGCAGAGCAGTAGATGGAAGTTATGCAGGTAAATTGAGATTTGGTATCAGAGAAAATTTCTTTATGGTTAGAAAATGGGTTCTCTCAGTATACAGTGGGCAGATAGGTGACATTGTGGGTACAGTTCAAGGCCTGGAGTCAAGAAGATTCATCTTCCTGAATTCAAATATGGCCTCAGCTTAGCTGAGTGACCTTGGGCAAGTCACTTGACTCTATTTGCTTTGGTTTCCTCATCTGTCAAATGAGCTGAAAAAAAAAAGCTGGAAAAGGAAATAGCAAATCACTCCAGCATCTTTGCAGCAGCAGCAGCAGCAACAATCACCACCACCACCACCACTACCACCACCATCACCACCACCACCACCACCTCACAAAGAGGCAGATATGACTAATCAACTAAACAACAACAGGATACAATGCCTTGCCCCTTCAAGAGCATAAGGGGAAAGGGAAAGGAGCACCTACTATATATGTCAAGCACTGTGCTAAGCTTTAAAAATATTATCTCATTTGATCTTCCTTGATCCTTGGTGCTCTTATTATTCCCATTTTCAGATGAATAAACTGAGGCAGACAGAGGTTGAGACTTGCCCAGAGTAACTTGACCAATAGGTGTTGAGGCTAGATTGAACTCAAGACTTACTGACTCTAGGTCCAGAGCTTAACCCACTGCCTCTGGATCTGGATGACTTCAGCAGGTACTGTTGTAGAGGAGATCCTTTCTTAGGTTTTAGTTAGACTGGATAGAAGTTTAAGCTCCCTTCCAATGCTAAAAATGCTGAGGTGCTATGGGTACATGTGAGGGTTGGGAAACCAAAGAAACCATAGAAATAAAAACTATAAGACTTGAGTGTGGAGGTGAGGAGCAGGGAAGAGGCAACAAAGACTCCAAAGTTACCAGTGGGGGGAGCCTAGGAGGACAAGGAGATCATAGATTTAGGGCTAAATGGGAGATGCATAGCCATTGAGCCCAACCTCTGATCTTCACAAATGAGGAAACTGAGGCACAAAGAAATTTAGTGACTTGTCCAGAGTTACAGAACTAGGAAACATCTGATGTAAGTTTGTGCTCAAACCCTGGGCCAATGTCTTACTCATTATTCCATGCTGGTGAATAAGGTGAACTAGTTGATTAGTATATTGAACAGGGTATTGGACAGAGCAAGGAGTCCTGACTTGGCTGCCAAATCAACATGAGACCTCTTTCTGGGTCTCAGTTTTCTCACTTGTAAAATTAGAGAGATTCGACTAAATGATCTCAAAGGCACCTTACAATTTTGGTTTCTAAAGTCCTTTACAGGCCTGACATTCCACATTCTAACTTTGAAATTCTCTGTTCTAAGGGTCTTCCCAGCTCTGACATTCTCTGTTCTAAGCTCCCTCCCAGCTCTGATATTCTCTGTTCTAAGCTCCCTCCCAGCTCTGACATTCTCTGTTCTAAGCTCCCTCCCAGCTCTGACATTCTCTGTTCTAAGGATTCTCCCAGCTCTGACATTTTTCTTTCTAAGGACCCTCCCAGCTCTGACAGACCAAGTTCTTAGGTCATAGTTTCATGTTTTAAGGGTCTTCTTAGTTCTGAGATTCTCTGTTCTGAAGTCTCTCTTAGCTGTGACATTTTGTGTTCTCAGGTCCCTCCCAGTCCTGAGATTCTTTGCTCTAAGGTACTTTCCAGACCTGACATTCTGGGCCTCTAATGGTTCTTGGTGTCCCCCACAGCAACTAGAAACAGACTGAACAAGCCATAGACATTCAGTAACTCTGGACTCAGGATAATTCAGGTAGGAAGAAGCCAGCCAAGACCGGCCTCTAAACCCCTGCCTGCTAAGCCAGGATGACATCACCGGTCACCAAAGGAGAAGGCGATGACCCACCAGCTGCCCTTGGACAACATGAGAGCGCAGTTCTGCACCAGGATCGCTGAGAACATCCTCTTCCTGTTTGGGTCTTTGGCGTTAAAAGAAGGACCTTTGCACGATGATGGGACTTTGTGATTGAAAAACCCATAGAGGAAAGCATCCCTGAGCCCCAGCCTCCAAGGGGGCCCTGCTGGGAACCTTTCCCACCAGCAGAGGATACAGGAGGGGAATGGCAAGAGAGAGAAAAAACTGTTCTCGGGGCCCCTTTCCCAGGCCTCCCTTCCTCATCCCATCCGGGGCTGGCCAGGACTCAGGTGGCTCCCCAGAGACAGGTGTGGCTTCGGTTCCCTCCAAGTTAACTGGAGATGAAACAAGCACCCTCCGCTCCCCCCACCGCACACACGCACACCTCCTCCCACCAAACGGTTTGAGTCTTAGCCAGTTCTTTTCCACGAGTCCCCGGAGTGCAAAGAGTTGGCAGGGTTCGGCCCAGGTGCAGGTAGCCAGTGGTTTAAGCGTACAATCCCAGGCCTCGAAGCCAAACTCGTCTCCGGCCCACCCACTCCTCACCCTCAGAAACACCTTCACCATCCACTGCGGGCCTCTCCCTGCTATCCTGGGGAGTCCGGAGGGCTCTAGAATGGCATGTCCTAGAGGTAGGGGGAAGGGGAAGTTCTTGGCGCCCATCTCCCATCCAAACCCCCCATTATGTTGGTAAAGAACCCGAGAAGAGCGGGTCAGTGGCCCGGCACGCCTCCCCGGCTTTCTGGGCCACGGCTCTCTTAAGGAGGTCACCCGGCGCCCACCTGACCCAGGACGTGGCTAGGACATGCCTTGCTCCAACAACCGGCCTGCTGGCATCTGAGCCCCCCAGAAACCTTCTCTCGTGGGTTCTTCTTCCTTCCCAGAACAGAATTATACAAGGTCAGAAGTGGAAGGAAACTTCGATGTCATCAGGATCAGGTGACTGAGGTTCAATCCTAATTCTTCTTGTCACTTGGAAGATTCTGGGAAAATCGTCAAAGCTCTCTGGGTCTGTTTTCTCATCCATAAAATGGAGGAGAAGGAGGCCTGATGAATTCTACAATCTCCTCCATCACTAAGGTCCCTATGATCTTCTCATTTTGCAGAGGAGGAAACTGAGTCCCATCCGACCCATCCCCACCACCTAATTGTACAAAGAGAAGGAAGGCCAGGGAGGTTCAGATATTTGCCCCAGGTCAGCCAGTAAAGTATTGCTCTCGTCCCCAAATAAAAGATTTTAGCCCTAGAGAGGGAAAGGACTTCAAAGGTTATCTAGTCCAATCCACTTATTTTACAGAGAGGGAGACTGAGGTTCGCCAAGGTTAAATGATCTGCCTAAGGTCGTAGAAGGCAGAGGATGGATTTGAACCCAGGTCCTCGGACTCTTTCCAATGTTCTTTCCCCTGAGAAAGTATGTGGATGTGTGTGCGTGTGTGTTTGCTGGACTGTCTATGCTCAGCATTCATTTTATGATCCAGATGTCTTAATTAATAGCTCTGGTCTTTTCACTAGGAATCGGCAACATAGTCAGCAAAGCTTAGGAAGAGCTTTAGAAAGTGCATTATTATTATTTATTGACCCAGTGGAAGGTCCCCAAACAAAGAAACAAAAATACCGGTTGCTATGTAGCTCTGGACTCAAGGCCTCTTTCATGCTTGGCCCTGGGAGCCAGAGCCACATCCTGAACCAGAGATGGAGCTGGGCGTGATGGAGAGAATTCTGTGCTCTGACCCTCTCCTGGCGAAATGGGCAGGGAGCCACGTGGGCCCTCCAGCATAGACAGGCCAGCTTGCTCCTCGTTTCTGGGGGAACATTTCTATCCCCGTGGTCCGGCCATCTGCCCCCACC
This sequence comes from Gracilinanus agilis, assembly GCF_016433145.1. Classification (NCBI taxonomy): domain Eukaryota; kingdom Metazoa; phylum Chordata; class Mammalia; order Didelphimorphia; family Didelphidae; genus Gracilinanus; species Gracilinanus agilis. Next base: position 731,698,985 of record NC_058130.1, on the reverse strand, counting down.
ACCGTCGCTCTTGGCTCTGGCCACCGCTACCCCTGCCCATTGGAGCCGAGAAGGAGGGAAATGGGAAACACGATCCCTTTCCAGGGAATGCCCCTTGTTCCAGCCCAGGAGGTGAGTGTCTGGACCTGGGGACTGCCTGCTTCTCAGATCTCCAGCCTCCCATCCAGGAGGGAGTCCAAAAACACTAAGCACATACTAAGGGTATGTATGGGGCCGAAGAAAAATTCCATTGGCCGGATTGGGCCAAGTCACCCTGGGAAGGAGGGAGGTGGCATTCTGGAGGAAGGGGGCCTTCCAGCTCTTCGTTTCCTGCCAGTCAGCTGCCCCCGCAGACTGCCCAGTGCCAGCAGGCTGGAGCCTGGGCATGGAATCTTATGGGGAGAGGAGGAGGTGTAGCAGGGGGGACAGAGCCTGCAGCCAGATGGAGGATTTCACTCCTCCACTTAAAATCCAGGCTTCTCACACACGCCTTCCTTCTGGAAGCCCCAGCGGAAACAGTCTCGTTGCCTTGATTCCTCTCAGCCCTATTCCCAATGCCTGTCTGACGTGATATCCCCACAGGCAGAGGGGGAAGAACCCTCGACTGGAGACCAGGGGTCTAGTTCCTTCCTCTGTGACCCCTTGGACAAGTGACCGGACTTCTCTACTCCTGTTGCTCACCTGGAAAGCGAAGGGGTTGGACTAGATAATCTTCAACTCGTCCATTTTTGTGTTCTCTATTCAAAGGTCCTGAAATTTGATATTTTGAGGACCTTCCCAGATCTCACATTCTATATTCTGTTTTAAGAACAATTCCACATGATTCGTGTAACCATGGAAAAATATTCTAAATCGATAAATAAATAAATTTTTAAAAATTCCAGGCCTGAAGTTCTATAGTCTATATTTTGGTCTTCTTTTATTTTGGTTTAGTGGAAAGAACACTGGATTGTGGAGAGTGTGTGACTTTGGGTAAGTCATATAACCCTTTGTCCCTCAGTTTCTCCATCTGTTTAAGAGGAGAGCTGGCTTAGATGGTCTCTATGGTCCCTCATAGGTCTAAATCCTAGGATTCCATGATTCCATTCCAGCCCTAACATTCTATAATCTGTTCTATGGTCCCTTCCAACTCGAAATTGTTCTGATCTACAACTGAGCAGGGAATTGGAAATCCTCCCCTCTGGGGCTGAACAGAACAAGCCTAATCCCTCATTCAGAGGGAGTCGGAGGATTTGAGAACATCCTGAATTCTCAGACAGCAATGGACACTTTGCCCACTCCAACAGATGACTGGGACCTTCCTCTTGTGTTGAATTAGTGAAGGGGAGGGAAGGAGAAGAACTCAAGAAGCATCCCCTGGTCATTGGCTGACCGGGCTGTCTCAATCAACTATCAGGCCAGCCAGGAGGAGGCTAACTACCAATTAACTGTCATTTGTGATGCTCCCTCCTGAGGTCAGCTGACAGCCCTGGCTGCTGTGACGTTTGTAGGAAGGATGGATAGACACTACAAAAGGGGAAATGTAGGTGCGATGTTAGAGAAACTTCCTAACCCTTAGAACTATCCCAAAGTGGAATGAGGGGCAGCTAGGGGGCACAGTGATAGAGTGCCAGGTCTAGAGTCAGGAAGACTCATCCTCCCAAGTTCAAATCTGTTCTCAGAACCTTATTAGTTGTGTGATCCTGGGCAAGTCACTTAACCCTGCTGGCCTCAGTTTCCTCATCTGTAAAATGAGCTGGGGAAGGCAATGGCAAACTAGTTGTGTGACCCTGGGCAAGACACTTAGCCCTGCTGGCCTCAGTTTCCTCATCTCTAAAGTGAGCTGGAGAAGGAAATGGCAGACCCCTCCAGTATCCTTGCCAAGAAAAGCCCAAATGGGGTCATGAAAAGTCCGACACGACTGAACATCAACTGAACAGCAAAAAGTGGAATGATCAGACTACCCCCAGGAGTACTTCGTTGCTGCCTCTGTTAAGGTCTCCAAGCAGGGGCACTGTCTGGCACATTAGAGTGGGGATTCCTGTTGGGAATGGACTGAACTAGAGATGGCCCCTGAGGTCCCTTCCTACTTAAATTCTTATATGGTATGAGTCTGGTTTCCCTCCGACCAGAGAGAATTCCACATTTTTACCTGCCCCATAATTATTTCTGGGCTTTCATTAGAACTAAATTCTTGCACACAGCCCACCACAGACTAAAGCCAGGGCTTTCACTGTTTGCCCCTGGAACTCATGCCCCCATGTATGTCTCTAATAAAGGGCTGTTTTTCCCTGACATTCAGTGTCAGAGAGTGGCCTAAGTTAATTACATGCTAACTGAGAAAACATCTCCTCCCTTTAACATGTTTTCAAAGGCAAATTTCAAGCTTTGACTGATGGGG
>NC_058130.1:731641312-731676756 GCF_016433145.1 Gracilinanus agilis | reverse complement strand
AGAGAGAGAGAGAGAGAGAGAGAGAGAGAGAGAGGAAAGAAGGAAGGAAGGAAGGAAGGAAGGAAGGAAGGAAGGAAGGAAGGAAGGAAGGAAGGAAGGAAGGAAGGAAAGAAAAGCTGCTACAGGAGGTAGCTGAGCCTCAGGGGAAGCTAAGGATGGTAAGAATTATCATCATTATCCCATCTGGTTCTTCTCCGGAAGATGTAGGGTGAGGGATGCAATGGAAGGATCTTTGGGCTCAGAGTCTAGAGACCTGGGTTCAGATCCCCTCTGTGCCTTTTCCTGGCTACACTTCTGTGGCATAATGGCTTCCCTCTCTCTGAACCTCAGTTTCCTCATCTGTAAAATACCCAAACTTCCAAACTCCCAAGACTATGTGGAGGGAAGCTCTGCAAAGTCACCAGCAAAACAAGAGCTGTTATTATTGAAGTGGAGGTCAAGGTCCCTCCCACCATCATCACACCACACTCTGCAGAGCCTTGTCTGAGCCTTACTTCTCCCCAGAGACAAAAGACATAAAAGCCCACATGTAAACAGGAGGTTTGCAGGCACCCAGAGATCCTCCCCACCAAAGCAACCCTTGGGGGGCCTTCTCTCCTACATAGCCCTGGGTTGCTAAGCAGCGAGATGTCAAAGCTGAAGAGGAAATTACCCACAGGACTGGGAAATGTCTGTCTATCTATGGGAGAGCAAGCTCTGCCTTCTGGCTGCGTGTGGGCTTAGCTTTCACTGGTTTCAAATGAAAAGCTTCATGGCACAGAGTAATGAGCTCTGGGACCTGGATTCAAGCCTCGACTTTTCTCCTAACATTCCTAGATCACTTCTCCTTAGCTAGACTTCATTTTCTTTACCTGTAAAATGAGGGTTCATTCTAAATGGTCTCCAAAGGTCTGGCCCTCCCTTCTCCTGGCTTCAACACCATCCTCCGGGAGCCTGCCAAATTGAGATTTCTAAACCTGGGTCTGATCATGTCCCACTTCTGCTCTAAAATAGTCAGTGGTTCCCTGCTGCCTCTAGGACAAAATACAAACTTCCCACTCTTGTTGTTTTGTCTGCCTCTCCATGACCCCATTTTGGGGGTTTCTTGGCAAAGATATTGGAGTGTTTGCCATTTTCTTGCCCGGCTCATTTTACAGAAGAGGAAACTGAGGCCAACAGGGTTAAGTGACTTGCTCAGACTCTCACGGTTAGTGTCAGAATCCAGATTTAAAGTTAGGAAGATGAGTCAAGAAAACCTGAATTTAAATATGGCCTCATATGCTTACTACTTGTGTGACCCTGGGCAAGTCATTTAACCCAGTTTGCCTTAATCTGTTTGAGAAAGAAATGAAAAATCATTCTAGTCTCTTTGCCAAGAAAACCCCAAGCGCAGTACCAACATGCTATGTGGTCCACAGGGTCATGAAAAGTTGGACACGATCGAACAATAACAACAAGGCTGGACTGATTGATTAGTTTTTAACGCATTCAATAAATGCTTACCAAATGACAATCCCTGCCCTCAACACCTCTGTGGCGACCAGCGAGCTTATTTTGGTGTGGAAAGTTACTGAGAGGGAGCCTTCAGAGGGTAGATTGACACACCCTATGCAGGAATAATGATAGAGTTGATTTAATTCAGGTTCCAGAATTGGAAGGGGAGGAGAGAGAGGGATTATGGGGAGGGAAGAGGTTTCTAGGTGAGTACAGTGAAACCCTCTATCGGCCTATCCAGCTCTAAATCTGTGATTCCCAAGAATTAGGCTGGAGGTTTTCCTACAGTTCTCTGGTTTGTGGCTATGGAAATTTGGAAATTTCCACGTTCCCAAGCCCTGCTTTGCAGGGTCCTGAACTAGGAACCACTGAGCCCTTCCCATTTTTCCAGAAGGGGAAGTTGGCTATAAGAGCAATCGCTGAAAATGATGGATCGGACACGATTTTATTCAGTGTACCGTGCCCTTTTTAAGGACCCAGCATTGCCAGGGGCTGCTACTGAGCTCCTCAAACACGAATTCTTAGCTTAGGGGCCACTGAGAGTCTAGGAGTTCAGTTAACTTGTGTCTTACCATTTTCATAACTATTTTGACATAATTGGTTATCTTTGTAATCCTCCGTATTTTATCATTTTTCATCCTTTGCTTCAAAGACGATCAGGGGCATCATGGAGGACTCTCAAGTGGACTGGATTACCATGAGGCGGAGTTGCACAAAGTCATCAGCTTTACTCTCTCTTCCAGAGTCATCCAAGTCCAGTGGTGAGACAGAAGTCAAGGCTGGCAATGGCCCAGAGACAGTGGAAGACCTTGATGTCTTCAATGTCTGAACAAGCTCCACAGACTTGCTTTAGTCACTTTCATGGCCACTTTTTGTTCTCACCAGCCCATTCTTCACATATTTGGGGTAGAAATCCTTCTAACTCACTCATGGGTTTGAAGCCTGTTGGTTACGCTCAGGTTGATGAGATGCTTTACTGGGGCATGGCCACCATGCATGCTACAGCTTTTTGGAGCCACAGGTGAGAGTTGTGTGAAAGATGGACCCCAAAGGAAGAAAACCCCACTGAAAAGGGCCCAGCAAAGTCTCAAACTAGAGGTGCCGATCCTCCCTGAACACTCCCATACATTCTAAACATTTAATGATATGATTCAAAGCAGGGGTTAATAGATTTCAACAGACTAACTGCTAATAGGGTCCAAGACACAAAAAAGAAGAATCTCTGAACTAGGGTCTTATGGGAAGGAGCGTTCTTTCTGTGTGTTTGTATCTTGAAGACATTCAAACAGGGGGAACCATCGACATCTGAGAATCACCAGTGTGCATCTCTAGTGCTACCATTCCCTTTGCTCAGGAGAAGGGGAGATACCAATTTTGCAACAGGAAAGAGCATTATGGATCCCCACCTTTTTAATTTCCATTAATTTTGAGGACAAACCTTCCATCCAAACCCCCAACAGTAGTTGTATTCGTGCTGTGTATTTCGTTGATACCAAGTGAAGGTCAAAATGACAGGGCTGGGCTCCTAGATGTCTTCTCAGATCCCTTGCTATGGTTCCATGAGCCCCCAGGTGTCTTTGGCCTTAGAATAGGCGATGTCAAAGCTATGAGGAATCATGGGACACATCAGAGCCGAGAGGGCTCTTAAAGCATAGAATGCCAGAACTAGATGTTAAGAACACAGAGTATAGAATCTTAAGGTTAGATGGGCCTATCAAGATAATAGACTCCTAGAATTTAGAGTTGAAAGAGTTCTATTCCAGTTTTCACATTTAACCACGATGAATGAGTTTGTTGCAGAACCTGACCTCCCATATTCCCAAACTCTAGGCCATCACTCTTTCCTCTAAACTACAGCACCTCCTTTTGCTTACCCCACACACAGGTCTAGGGTTTAATCAATGAATTAGCAAGCATTTATTATTTATTTTTTATTTAGTGGCCACACCCTGGTAGAACCATCTCAGCAGACAGGTAAAACCAGGCCGAGAGAGACTGCCAGATCTCAGACCCCTCAGTGAGTAATGTAAAGAATTAAAATTAAGGGTTTGACTAAATATATGAGAATTTTAAGATAATACTATGGTCGCCAATTTAAAGATATTATGGCTCAAGCCAAAATGACTTTTAGTAGTTTTATTTACAAAAAGGTAGAAGGAGTGAAAGTTGAGAAATATAAAAGAGGGTAGGAAAGATGTCTAGCCTATCACCCTAAATGTTGCTCCAGTCCCAGGACGGCTTGTTAATCCTTAGTTGGAGGACCTGGTGGTGAATTAAACAGGGGTTCCACCCATGTGGCCTCCTCCAAGAGGGGAAGGCCTCTCTGGAGTTAATCTCTCCAAAAGCCAGGAAAGGAGGGTCAGCTTCTCACTCACCCACGAGAAGCTCCAAAGTTGGAGATCCAGAAGCAGTCTCACCGGAAACAGTCCAAGAGCCAGATTCCCAGGTCCAAGTTCCAAGTTGTAGTTCCAAGCCATAGTGCCAGTCCAAGATCCTCCAAGCCTAAGATTCAGGCCAAAGACTCCATTGGACAGGAAGTTCAGGACTTTTATATCCTTTTTCTTTTATTTTTTTTATTTTTTTTTTAAACCCTTAACTTCTGTGCATTGGCTCCTAGGTGGAAGAATGGTAAGGGTGGGCAATGGGAGTCGAGTGACTTGCCCAGGGTCACACAGCTGGGAAGTGTCTGAGGCCAGATTTGAACCTAGGACCTCCCATCTCTAGGCCTGACTCTCAATCCACTGAGCTACCCAGCTGCCCCTCTTTTATATCCTTTTTCCACTTCATTTCCTGTCCCTTCCTCCACTTTATGGGAGCCAATTGCAGTCTTTAAATTTGCTTAGCACTGCCCAGGTGGGGTGGTCAGTCGTTTCTGGAGTTGTCACCCACTTTAGTGGTTTGTGGACCTCCCCTACTTAATGTTAAGAAGGGGTGTTTTCAGTTTTTGTTGGTTAATTTAAAAATAGGCAAGGAGAGAGTTAATCTTATCTTCACAGTAAGCAGGATGTCTAGCCTAACCATGTAATGATTTCCCCTGGCACAATGGGACAATAAGAACAGTTTGTTCCAATGACCAGTAAGGTAGCTGAAGCAGGTGCTGTGGAGTGCTTTGAGCTTAGTTAGACATTGAAGAAGCCAAGGTCATTCCCTGCATCCTAGACCATCACCAGTCATCCTGACTTTGTCTTGTCACTGAATTTGGATGATTCTGGAAGAGAGAGTGAGGCAGATGACTTTGTGCAACTGTGCCTCACTTAAATGCAATTCACATGCAAATAAAAACATTATTACCCTGTGATGTCATTGGTCCTCTTCCAAATAAAGGTTGATGAACAAGGAAAGCCAGACAGTAGAAGAGAGGAGGAAGAATGTTCCAAGCATGAGGGACAGGCAGTAAAAATTCCTAAAGTCTGGAAATGGAGGGTCTTGTGAGAGAAACAGCAAAGCCACTATTGTCACTAGGTTTTAGAGAATCTGAAGACTGGGAAGAGAGGAAGAAGGCCAAGTTGTGAAGAACTTTGAATGCCAAATCGAAGATTTTGTATTTGATCCTGGAGGTAATAGGGAATGTCAAAATCGGCACCAAGGTTGAATTGATGGTGCCCTCAAACAAGAATGAGGAAGAAACTGAGTTCTGTGTTGGCCATATTAAGTCTGAGATACCTACAAGTAGTGGCTGATATGGAACTGGAGCTCAGAAGAGAGATTAATGTTGGATATAGGGTAGCCCTTCTATGTTTGGTGGAAAGTCGGGGTAGAAATCTGAATAAATTTCCATTCATTTTAACAAATATTTACCAAAGGCCTAGGCTCTATGCCAAGTCCCTGTCCTCAGCCAGACCACAATATGATGCAGAGTGTGATGAGAGATCAAAGGGAAAATCTGGCAAAAGGCTCTGGGACAGTTTGAGGAAGGAGTGATCACTTTCAATTGGGGGAATCAGGGTAGGTCTCATGGAGGAAGTGCTACCCAAGCAAAGCCTGAAAGGAAGAAAGAAAAGCCTTAAAAAGGTAGAGATGGGTAAGGAAGTGTGTTCCAGGAATGGAGAAAAAACTGCAGTTATAGGAGCTCTAATGGTGAGTTTGGGACCAGCAAGTAGCCTAATTCAGGTAGGACATAGACTGTGTAAAATGGGGGAAAATGTGAAATTAGGCCAGAAAGGTAGACTGGAGCCAGAATGCAAAAGGCTTTAAATGCCTGGCAAAGGAGTTTGTATTTTTAGCCTCTGGGCAATCGGGAGCCATAGGAATGACTAGATCATATTTGCGCCTTTGGGAGATTATTTTGGCAGCTGAAAAAAGAATGGATTGAGGATACGTCTCCAAGGAGGTCAGTTATAAAAAAGAAAGACCCCCCCCCCAGGTCCCAAAATGTTTATAGCATCACTTCTGGTAGTTGCTGGAAAGAACTGGAAAATAAGGTAGTTGTCCCTTTATTGGGGAAATGGTAAAACCAGTTGTGGCACATAAACATATTGGAATATGACTATTTTGCAAAAGAAATGATGAATATGACAACCACAGAGAAGCATGGGGAGACCTACACAAACCAATGTAAAACAGAGCTGGAAAAGCACTCTCTACATAGACTATAACCATGTAAATGGACAAGATAATTGTTGCTTTCCCTCCATTTTTGGAAGAAGACCAATGACATCATGGGGTGATGTCTTAATTCTCTAGTGAATTGGATTTAAGAGAAGCAGAGTTGTTCAAAGTCATCATCCTCACTCTCTCTTCCAGAGTAGTCAAGATTCTGTGACAAGACAAAATCAGGGTGACTAGTGATGGGCTGGGATGCAATAGGTGACTTTGACATCTTCAACGTCTGGCCAATCTCTCAGCACTCCGCAATGTCTACTTCAGCTGCCTTCGTGGCCATTGGAACAAATTGTTCTCATCTACCCATTCCACCAGGCGAAGCCTTCACATGCTTGGACTAGAGATCTCCCCAACAACCAAGATGGTTTCTTGGAGTGTGTCCACTGTACATGGAACAGTTTCCTGGAGCCATAGAGTTGGGTGAAAGGTAGACACCAAAGGTGGATGAATAGCCTTTGAAAAAGGACTCAGCAAGCCCTCCCACCAGAGCTACTCGTCTTTCCTGAACACTCCAAACACTGCAACAACACCAATATAATCAAAACTGAATTCTGTGTATTATTAAGGCCCAGCTTGGTCCTAAGGAAGAAACATAAGAAAATACCTCCCATTTTTCTGCAGAGGTGGGAGACTATGAATGTGGAATAATGTATATGCATTATGCCAGATTTTTTTTTATCTGTTAGTTTTGCCACACTAGGTCTTCTTTTTTCTTTTAATGTTTTGTTATAAATGATAGTTCTGGGGCAGCTGGGTGGCTCAGTGGATTGAGAACCAGGCCTAGAGACGGGAGGTCCTAGGTTCAAATCTGACCTCAGACTCATCCTAGCTGTGTGACCCTGGGCAAGCCACTTGACCTCCATTGCCTACCCTTACCATGCTTCTGCCTTGGAACCAATACTCAGTATTGACTCCAAGTCAGAGGATTAGGGTTTACAAAAAATAAACAAACAAAGAGATAAATAAATAAGTGATAGTTCTCCTAGAACAACTTCCAGGAATTGATGCAGAATGAAAGGAGCAGAACCAGGAGAACCTTATACACAGAGACGGATCCACTGTGGCACAATCGAATGTAATGGACTTCTGTACTAGCAGCAATGCAATGACCCAGGACATTTCTGAGGGACTTATGAGAAAAAAATGCTCTCCATATCCAGAGAAAGAACTGTGGGAGTAGAAACACAGAAGAAAAACATGTCCTTGATCACATGGTTCCATGGGGATATGACTGGGGATGGAGACTCTAAACGATCACCCTAGTGCAAATATTAATAATATGGAAATAGGTCTTGATCAATGACACGTGTAAAACCCAGTGGAATTGCTCTTTGGCTACAGGAGGGGGGAGGGAGGAGGAGAGGGAAAGAATACGAATCACGTAACCATGGAAAAATAGTCTAAATTAAATAAATGAATGAATGAATTTTTAAAATAAAAATAAAAATAAATGATGGTTCTCTTGGAGAAGGAGGGAGAAGAGCTTTATTGGGAAAATGTAGGTGAGGTAAAAACAAAAATTCAACAAAATTTTTTTAAGGAATAGATCAGAAAAGGGAATACTCTAGAGGCAGAGATTCTAAGTTTTAAAGGGAGCAGAGGTACTGGATTTCCCTTTTTCTTGACCTGGATAAAGGGAATTTTTAAAAATTTCTTTCTCTGCCTTCCCTTCAAAAAAGGGCCATCAGTGAAGTTCCACCATAAACATAATCTATCTGGCATTTATATAGTAGATTTCAAAGTATTTCATAGGAATTACCTTATTTTATCCTCCCAGTGACCCTGGGAGGCAAGTGTAATTATAGGCAATAGTAATTATTAACCTCATTTTATAGTTGAAGAAATTTGAGGCAAATAGAGGTTAAGTGACTTGCCCAAGATTACACAGGTAGTGACAGAGGCAGGATTTGAACTCCTGACTCCAGGTCCAGTGCTCTACTCGATGTGCCACTCACCTGCTTCATACCTCATAGCTGCCTTGTAAGGGTGAGTGATGATTTGGATTGTTGCCAAGTCAAGATAAACCCCAAATCTCCTTTCAAATATTTGAGGATATTTGATGGTCAATGAACAACAGATGGGAAAGAAAGTGGTGAGCCAACATGGCTACCTCAAGAAAAAGTCATGCCTGACTCATTTTAATTTTCCAGACAGGATTACTAAAATGGTCGATCAGGTTCATTCTTTATTCTGCCAATAGAGTTTACCCAAGTTGTTTTTTTTTAACCCTTAACTTCTGTGTATTGGCTCCTTGGTGGAAGAGTGGTAAGGGTGGGCAATAGGGGTCAAGTGACTTGCCCAGGGTCATACAGCCAGGAAGTGTCTGAGGCCAGATTTGAACCCAGGACCTCCCATCTCTAGGCCTGACTTCTCAATCCACTGAGCTACCCAGCTGCCCCCTACCCAAGTTTTAACAAAGCATTTGGCAAGGACTCTTAAATTCCCTTGTAAACAAAATGGAAGACAGAGGCTGAAAGATAGTACCATTAAATGGATTTAGAACCAATGGACTGAACCTCAAAAGGAGTGATTAATGATTCCATATCAACTTGGCAACTCTAGTGGAGTACTCTAGGGAGATGCACATGGCCTTATGCTGTTTACCATTCATATTGATGGCTTGAACAAAGGCAGCATCATTATCAAATCTGTAAATGACACAAAGTGGAGAGAGACAACTAACTAAAAAGTTCTTAACCTGGGGGAGGAAAGGAGGTCTGTGAATTTCTTAAAAACTTATCTAGTCTTTTGATAAAATTGGTTTCCTTCATAATCCTATCTATTTTATTTTATGCCTTTAAAAACCTTAGTAGGGTGGGAGGCAGCTCAGTGGATTGTGAGTCAAGCCTGGAGATGGGAAGTCCTAGGTTCAAATTTGACATTCAGATGCTTCCTAGCTGTTGTGACCCTGGGCAAGTCACTTTACCCTCATTGCCTAACCCTTATTGCTCTTCTGCCTTGAAACCAACACACAATATTGATTCTAAGATGGAAGGTAAGGGTTTTAAATATATATATATATATCTTATTCTAAGAAGGGTTTCACCAGCCCTGCTATAAAAGTGGTCCAGGATTAAAAAATGTTTAGGACTAGATGATGATTGCGATTTTGAAAGCCTAGAAAACCAATTTGAATCTAACAAAGTGAAATTGAATAGAAATAAATGTAAAGTCTTACATAAGGGTCCAAGAAATCCACTTTACTGGGAGGAATCTTGAAATAAATGATATATTTAAAACATAGTTTTAGAAAAAGAAATGAATTTTGTAAATACAAGATGGGAATGGCATAGTTAGGCACCATTTTTTAAAAACCCTGACCTTCCGCCTTAGAATCAATACTATGTATTGGTTCCAAGGCAGAAGAGTGGTAAGGGCTAGGCAATGGGAGTTAAGTGATTTGCCCAGGGTCACACAACTGGGAAGTATCTAAGGTCAGATTTGAATCCAGGATCTCCTATCCCCAGGCCTGACTCTCCATCCACTGCACCACCCAGCTCTACCTCACATCATTTTTATTTAAAAAAGAATCTTGTGGTTGATGGACCACAAGATCAATATTGATTCATCAATTGCATGTGACCCTGGGATATCTTAAGAAGGGCACAGTGTCTAGAACAAGGGAGGCAATAATCCCATTGTACAATGACCTAATGAGACAATATCAGGAATAGTCTTTCCCCATTAGATTGTAAGCTCCTTGAAAGCAGTTCTTTCTCTTTCATATTCGTATCCCCAGCATTCAGCATCATGCTTGGCATGTAGTAGGTGCTCAACAAATGTTTATTGGCTGGCTGGAGTATTATATTCAGCCCTGAACAGACATTTTAAGAAAGACTACAATGGGCAGAAGGTGAAGAGACAGTTTTTAGCTCCAAATATGGAAGAGTTCCTTACAACCAGGGCTATCCCAACACGAAATAGGCTGCCTTGAGAAAAGTGAGTTTGCTGTCATTGGAGGTCCTCAAGCAAGGATTGGATGAAGTTTTTCTTGCTTAGGAGAGCCGATTGTTAAATATTCAATGTGAGCATTTCCAGTCCAGAAAGTAGCAAATGCCACAAAACAGGGTTTGATTTATCTTTTTGTTGATTTTCTAGACTTGAGAAAATGGTAAGGATGCAGACTTGAACTTAAAAGTGTGCATGTTTGGAGAGTTGGTTGTTCAGTTAGTTGTCGGATGACTACTTTTCGGGTGTGTTGTAATGAGAATTCTCTTTTCAGTATGGGTTGGTCTAGATGGCCTTTGAGCTTCCTTCCATCTCTGTGAATCTGTGAAGAGAGTGATCTTATTTCTCTCAAATTATTCTCGTATTTAAAAAAAAACAACAACCCTTACCTTCTACCCTAGAACCATATTGGTACTAAGAAAAAAGAATTGTAAGGGCTGGGTAATGGAGGTTAAGTGACTTGCCCAGGGTCATACAGCCAGGAAGTGTCTGAGGCCAAATTTGAACCCAGGACCTCCTGTCTCTAGGCCTGGCTCTCAATTCACTGAGCCACCCAGCTGCCCCCAAGACAGTTTTTTAAAAGGGTAGGTAGGTTCAGACCATGATTTCCTCGGGATGAGGAACTCCCCATATGGAATCTTACTGCCCAGATGCAGGTCTCCAGCTGTGAGTAAACTGAGGCATTTGGAAATTAAGTGACTTGCCTGGGTCACACAGCCAGACATCAGAAATAAGACATGATTCCAAAGTCCTGTGGCCCTTTACCCACCATACTGCACTGCCTCTCAGAGGAGACTTTGAGGGGATCACCAAATGAGAGGCTATCATGAGAAAGGCAAATGAAACTTGTTTTCCTTGTCTCTAGAGGACAAAACTGGGTGGGGGTGAGGGGTCGGAATACAAGGAGAGTGATTTTAGTATAAGAAGGAAATTCCTAAAAATAATAGATACCTACAAATGAAACAGGTTACCTTTTTAGGTGGCAAGATTCCCATCAGTGGAAGTATACAAGTAGAAGTTGGATGACCATTTTTCATTGTTGTTGTAGAAGAGATTCCCTTTTCTCATAGCAGTTGGTTGAGATGATCTGTGATATCTCTGAATTCCATATTCTAAGGTTTTCTTCTTTGCCCCTGTTAGCTCTAGGACATTCTCTATTTGGTATTTTATTTTATTTTTTTTAACCCTTACCTTCCATCCTAGAATCAATATGAAATGTTGGTTTCAAGGCAGAAATGGGGTAAGGGCTAAGCAGCTGGGGTCAAGTAACTTGCCCAGGGTCACACAACTAGGTAGTATCTGGGTCTAGATTTGAACCCAGAATCCTCCCGACTCCAGGGCTGGTTCTCTATCCATTGAGTCAGCTAGCTGCCCTTGTTTTGTGTTTAAATGCCATCGTCTTTGCCCTTTTTGATCATTCTAGTCTTATACTTTACACTCTTCCAGACCTTCTTTGGTTCCTCTACGGTGGCCTCCTCCTTGTTCCTTGAACTTGATATTCTGATGCTCTCCACTGCCTTTCTCCTGGCTCTGTCCCATTTCTGGAATGCTCTACCCCCTCATCTGGCACCTTAGTTACTCTGGTTTCCTTCAGGACTCTCACAAAGTCTGCCTTCCACAGGAAGCCCTTTCTAATACCTTCCTTCTGAAATGGCCTTCAATCTCCTCCATATATATCTTGTATGTTCATATTATTTGCATGTTGACTCCCCCTCCCCCATTAGCATGTGAGCACCTTGAGGACAGGAATTCTTGTCATCTTTCCTGCTATCCCTAGCACCAAGCATTGAGTATGGAACATAGTCAATATTTAAGAAATACTTGTGGATTGAGTGCCAGCCTGTGTTCTAAGGACCCTCTCAGCATTTACATTCTCTGTTCTAAGCTCCCTTCCAACTCTGACACTCTCTGTTCTAAGCTCCCTCCCAGCTCTGACATTCTCTGTTCTAAGCTCCCTCCCAGCTCTGACACTCTCTGTTCTAAGCTCCCTCTCAGCACTGACATTCTCTGTTCTAAGGTCCCTCCCAGCTCTGACATTCTCTGTTCTAAGGTCCCTCCCAGCTCTGACATTCCATGTTCTAAGGTCTCTCCCAGCTCTGACATTCTCTGCTCTAAGCTCCCTCCCAGCTCTGACATTCTCTGTTCTAAGGTCTCTCCCAGCTCTGACATTCTTTCCAGGTCTGATATTCTAGTTTCTAAGGATCCTCCCAGCTCTGACATTCTATGCCCACATTGGCAAACCTATGGTACATGTGCCAAAGAAGGCACACAAAGCCCTCTCTGTGGATATGCATGCCATCATTCCCTAGATTTTGTTACTAGAAAGGCAGATTCAGAAAGAAGGATTCAGACAGAACTGCTTCCCTACCCCTCTCCACCAAACCTGAGGACCTTCCTCATTTCACCCACCCCTCTGCCCAGCAGCCCAATGGAAGTGCTTCCTCCCTCCCCTGTCCAGGGTTAAGGGAGAAGGGGTTCGGCTCGCCATCTCTGGGGGTGGGGGTGGGGATGTTGCACAGCACACAATCTCTAAAAAATTTGCCATCACTGTTCCGTGCTATGGGACCCTTCAGCTCCAATGTCCTGTATTCTAAGAAGTCTTTCAGTCCTGACAGTCTCTATTCTTTCTAGCTATGTCATTTCATGTTCTGAGAAATTTCAAAATCAATGATATTATTCATTAGAGTATCCGTAGTGACAATACAAGTCATCACCCTTACATGTCTGGCCATCCTGCCAGATTCCAAGATTCTGGGATTCCAGCTAGATAGTAATCCCAGGCCACCTGAATGGGTCTGACACCAAGCCAAAACACGTCCCATTTCCCCTTCCCCCTGCCTGCTTCCTCAAAGCCAGCTTTGACTCACTATGGACAAAGGGAGGTAAGGAATGAAACTAAACCAACCTTTAAAAAATAAAAATATTTTAAAAAGCAGCAAAGGGCACTGGGAAAGAAAATCAGGATTTGATTTAAAGACGTGTGAGCTAACCATTTTCACACACCCACAGGACCCACTAGGCCTGTTTATAGATTTTCTGGGTTGTCAGAGAAAGCAAGGGCTTTGAAAGAGGCCAAGGCTTCAAAGACCCTGGCTCAGTGATTTTTTCCAACCAGCATCAATTAGGGTGTGTCCTTGGGGCTGGCTTGGAAGGTGGGACACATATCCCTCATGAGAAGCTCCTTTTCATCCAGAACAGGGAGCCAGTGAAGGCAACCTGGGAAAAGGAGGAGAGGGCTCACTATTTGGAAATATTTAGCGGAGGGAAGGGCACAGGATCAGAGGTTCAGGTATACCTGGGTTGCCACAACTGAGCAGAGGGAGGTAACTGCAAAGAAATACAGCTTTGGGATAAGGAACGGTCCTGACCAAGCAGTTAAAAAAAATAAAATAAAACCTCACAGCTGCCAGAAAAGGAGTGATCCCAGCTTGGAGCCCTGAGCCTTCTCTTTTCAGTTGAATAGCAGAGATCCAAGCAGGCTCCTTGCCCTAGAGAGACCCCTCTTGGTCTAGGAGAAGAATTCAGTTTTAACAGACTGTGCTGCTGCTTTGGGAGCCTTGGAGGATATGAAGAGACTTGGGAAGGCGCTTGGGGTTTCTTTAGAAGCACTTGTGATTACTGATTCCTCTCAGCTCTTAAGTCCTTGGATTCCCAGCTGTAAGGGGCGGGAATGGATGGGATGATGTACAGAATGAGGGAGGTGATCATCCCTCTCTCTGCCTTGGTCAGGACCCTGTTAGAACTTTAATCTTAATCTTAAAGTGTTTAATCTTTTTTTTTTTTTTTTAAACCCTTACCTTCCATCATGGAGTCGGTGCTGTGTATTGGTTCCCAGGCAGAAGAGCCATAATGGGGGTCAAGTGACTTGCCCAGGGTCACACAGCTGGGAAGTGTCTGAGGCCAGATTTGAATCCAGGACCTCCCATCTCTAGGTCTGGCTCTCTATCCACTGAGCCACCCAGCTGCCCCCTTAAAGTGTTTAATCTTAAAGTGTTACTATAACATAAGGGAAGGGTTAAAAAAAAAAGAATTAAACTAGTCAATCACAGCATTTGTTAATGCCAGTATAATAGACACCCGCATGTGGAACTCCATCTCCTGTCTGTTCCTTAGACCTGGAACGTTCTCCTTCCTCTTCTTCTACCCCCGTCTCCTCTGGCTTTTTTCATGACTCCACTCAAATCCCACCTTCAGAAAGAGGCTCCCCCTCAATGTGAGGACTTTTCCTCAGAGGCTGTGCCGCTTCCTAGGTACACCGTGTATATCTTTATAGTTACGGAGTCCTTTGCGTGGAGTCTCCCCCAGTGGAATCAGTCAACAAGCATCGTGCTCCTAGAATGGGAACTCTTTAAGGGTAAGGACTAGGTTTTGCCTCTATTTAGATCTCTAGCACTTGCCACAGTGCCTTGACACACACAGTAAGTGTTTAATAAATGCAGACTGCTGGACTGATTGACTAAAGCAATCCCTACTCTTAAGGAGTTTGGGGTTTGTTTTTTTTTAAACCCTTAGCTTCTGTCTTAGAATTGATATAAGTACCAGTTCCAAGACAGAAGAATGGTAAAGGCTGGGCAATTGGGTTTAAGTGGCCTGCTCAGGGGCACATAGCTAGGAACTGTCTGAGGTCTCATTTGAACTCAGATCCTCCCATCTCCTGGCGTGGCTCTCTATCCACTGAACCATCCAGCTGCCCCAAGTAAGCATGACTGTTGAGGGGGAAACTAGGCCCAACAGGAGAAGTCTGAGAGGCAGCTTGGCGTAAAAAAAGAAAACAAACATTTATGAAGTTCCTACTATATATGGAATCTGATCTCAGGTCTTCCTGAAGCAAAAACAGCTGAGTTCAAATCTGGCCTCAGACTCTTCTTTTCCTTTCCTTCTCTAATTCTATTCACTTTGCCACATACCTACCTCTAAGTGTAATAGACAGAACCTTGGGTCAGGAGTTAGGAAGACCTAACTCTTCTAGCTGTGCAACCCTGGACAAATTACTTAAAATCTCTGGGCCTCAGTCATCTCATCTCGAAAATGGGAATCACAATACTTATAGCATCTGTTTTTGCCACATACCTACCTCCAGGTATAATGGGTAGAACCTTGGGTCAGGAGTTAGGAAGATCTAACTCTACTAGCTATGCAACCCTGGGCAAGTTACTTAAATTCTCTGGGCCTCAGCCATCTCATCTCAAAAATGGGAATCAAAATACTTATAGCATCTGTCTCATAGTATGTCCATAAGGCTCAAATGAAATAATATATGTAATTTAAAAAAAACCACTTTCCAAACTTGGGCATTCTATAGGATTGACAGTTATTGTGATGATGTTACAAGAAGCAGACAGAATATTTATCTGCCCATTACTATTAATACTAGTAACATCAATCCACCAAAAAAAAAACACCACAATTATTTTAATAGATATTTCCAAACCAAATTCTCGTCATCTCCAAGCTATATGGAATAAAAAGTTTTCAAAGTAAAGACACCTGGGAGAGGAGCTCAGAACGTGTCAGAAACTAGATACGGCCCACATAGTCATCCCTGTCATTTCCTGTCTGCTCCTGGTCTCTTAGACCAAGAACCATCTCCTGGAGCCTACAGAGGATTATATCTGAATGTTTATAGGACTACACAAAGCAGTCATCTTAGCCACTTGTACAGTGTCTATAAAATGTTCAGTATCATTGTGGATGCGTATCCTTCAATTTTGAAGAGGATCAATGGCATCACAGGGTGATGGCTTGACTCTCAGAAGAATTGGATTTGAGTGAAGCAGAGTCTCACAAAGCCGTCGGTCTCATTCTCTCTGCCAGAGTCATTAAAGCAAGGCAAAATTTGGACCACTGGCAATGGCCCGGGATCTGACCTCAGCACCTTCCATGTCTGGCCAAGTTCTGAGCACTCCACAAAGCCTACTTCAGCCACCTTCAAGGCCACTGGAACAAATTGTTCTCATCCACCTATTCTGCTGAGGGAAGTCTTCACAAGCTTGGGGCAGACATACCCCTAAAAATATTCAATATAAAAGAATAATGGCAGGAGAATGATTCAGCCCAGGAATGTTTCTGTCTCCTCACCAGCCAGCTCAAGCATTAGAGGAACTTCCACCCTACGGATCTCCTTTTCTCCCTCTCTTCTGAGTGTGGCTGCCTCTCCCAGAATACTATTTCTGGAAAGCTCCAACTGAGCTTCACCCCTCTCTCTCCTCTCCAGTCACCTCCTCCATAACCTTCAAGCCAGCTACAACAGAGGTCATGTTCTAGACTACAGCAAAGGTTCTAAACTTATTTGACATCTTGGACCCCTCTGGCTGTCTGGCACAGCCCAGGGACCCCTTCTTAGGATAAAGTTTTTAAATACACAAAAAATAATACATAGAATGACATAGGAACCCAATTTTATTGAAATAAGGGTATGATTTTTATCCCATCCAAGTTAATGAATTTCCTGAAATCGTGAACCCTTGGGGGTCAGTGGACCCCAAGTTAAGAACTTCTTCTGCTCTATAGGAATTTCTTCATCCTTTCTTCCCTCCCATCCTTCCTGGAGCAATGAACTGTGATCAAATCAACCTTCATTGTTCCTGGATGGGGTGTGTCAACTTACTCTTTTATCCATTCACCATCTCTATAACTTTCTAGACTAAAATGTCTCTTCCTAGCTATCGTTCCTCTATGTGTGCAGTTTCCACCATTCAAATATGAGCCCCTTGAGAACAAGTATTATCTTTATTTTTGTATCTCCACTATGTTACATTGTACTTGACACATAGTAAGCACTTAAATATTTTTAAACCCTTAACTCCCACCTTAGAATCAATACTAAGTATCACTTCCCAGGCAGATGAGCAATAAGGGCTAAGCAATGGAAGCTAAGTGACGTGCCTAGAGTTACACAGCTAGGAAGTGTCTGAGGTCGAATTTGAATCCAGGACTTCCCTTCTCTAAGCCTGGTTCTCAATTCACTGAATTACCTACTTGCCTCCATAAGTCTGATTCATTCATTCAAAAAGGATTAGGAGAAATAAATAACATTTCTATAGTTTTAAGCTTCCTTGCTGTGGGAATGGGGTTTATTTTTAATGTCCTTTTTACAGAAGAAAAAGAATAGCTTCTATTTATATGTTACCTTAAGGTTTGCAGAGTACTTACATGTATTTCTCATTTGAACTTCACAACAATACTATAAGATAGGTACTATGTTATTCCCATTTTTATAGGTGAGGAAATTGAGGCTAAGAAAAATTAAGTGACTTGGAAAGGATCACACAGTTAATAGCTGAATTTGAATTTGAATTTGGTACAATTTGAAATCAGACCTTCCTCACCCCAGGGCCATCATTCTGTTTAGTACACCACCTTGCTGTCTACTATAATACCTCACAGAATCTCAAGTTTAGAGGTTTGCCCATGGGCACCCAAACAGCAAGTGTTAAAGGCATGATTTAAACCCAGCTCCGAATCCCAAGCTCAGTGTTCATTCCATTATACCATATTACCCTTGACATTAGGACGAATCCCTCATCAGAGATACTATGAAGGGGATCCCTGCTTCAGGCAGCATTTAAAGAGAGATATCCTCTGTGCTCGCCTGCCTCATTAGGAAGAAAACAAAAGTCCAGACTAATTTCCCAGGAGAGCTAAGATAAGACAGACAACCTAAACTGATCAGAGCAACATGGGTGCTGGTGACCCCTTCCATCCCTGAGTGGCACTCCAAGGGTGCTTGGAAGGAGGTTGTCTTGTGCTGTGTTGTAGAAAGAACTGGGCTAAGCTGTGTGACCCTGGGCAAGTCACTTAGCCCCAATTGCCTAGCCCTTGCCACTTTTCTGCCTTGAAACCAAAACTTAGTATTGATTCCAAGCTATAAGGAAAGGGTTAAAAAAATTTTTTTTAAAGAAAGAACTAGTCTAGAAGTGAGGAGACTTGCTTTGGAGTCTTAGCTCTGATCTTGAACAAATCTCAACCTCTCTGGGCTTCAGTTTTCCTTTCTGAAAATACAGATGACAGCTAGGTGATGGTGATGAGAGGCAGCTAGATGACACAGTAGACCTGGAGTCAGAAAGACCTGATTTCAAATCTGATCTGAGACACTTACTAGCTAGGTGACCCAGGGCAAATCACTTAACCTCTGTTTATTATATATGTACATATACATATATATATTATTATATACCCATTATCAACTTGATGATGGGTATAATAGCAGTTCTTTTCCTCCCAAAGATGTCATGAGGATCAAATTAGACAATATTTGTAAATTACTATATCTGGCACATAGTAGGTCCTATATAAAAATTATTATTATGGGTACCTAGGTAGTACAGTGGATAGAACTGTAGATCTGGAGTCAGGAAGATCTGAGTCCAAATCTGTCCTCAGACACTTACTACCTGTGTAACCATGAACAAGCCACTCAACCTGTTTGTCATAGTTTTCTCATCTCTAATGTGGGGATAATAACATTCCCTCCCTTGCAGAGTTGCTGAGATGATCAAATGAGATAATAATAGTAAAGTGCCCAGCACATAGTAAGTTCTATATAAATGCTTGTTCCCTTCCATAGGGGGTGGGGTGTGTGTGTGTGTTGAATCCTGGCTATGTCTCTGATTTCCTTTGTGACTTTAGACAAATAAATCACCTTTCACTCTGGCCTTCACATTCCCCAAATCACAATTGCTACGACTAAGAAGAAGAGGTATTATTGCAGAAAAACAATTCAGTTTTTTCTAATTCAGTAAAAAAGTTTTTTGGTAGTTTGATAAGTATGGCACTAAATAGGTAAAACAATTTGGATAGAATGGTCATTTTTATTATGTTAGCTTGTCCTACCCATGAGCAAACAATGTTTTTCCAATTGTTTAGATCTAGTTTTAATTGTTTGGAAAGTGTTTTGTAGTTGTGTTCATATAATTCCTGTGTTTGTTTTGGCAAATAGATTCCTATGTATTTTATATTGTCTAGGGTGATTTTAAATTGTGTTTCTCTTTCTAACTCTTACTGCTATGATGTGTTGGAAATATATAGAAATGCTGATGATTTATGTGCATTTATTTTGTATCCTGCAACTTTGCTAAAGTTGTTGATTATTTCTACAAGCTTCTTAGTTGATTCTCTAGGATTTTTTAAGTAGACCATCATATCATCTGCAAAGAGTGATAGCTTAGTCTCCTCATTGCCTATTTTAATACCTTTAATAAATACCTTTTCTTCTCTAATTGCTACTGCTAGTGTTTCTAGTACAATGTTAAATAATAGAGGTGATAGTGGACATCCTTGTTTCATGCCTGATCTTTTTGTGAAGGCTTCTAATTTATCCCCATTGCATATGATGCTTGTTGATGGTTTTAGATATATACTGTTTATTATTTTTAGGAAAGGTCCTTCTATTCCTATACTTTCCAGTGTTTTCAATAGGAATGGGTGCTGTATTTTGTCAAAGGCTTTTTCAGCATCTATTGAGATAATCATGTGGTTTTTGTTGGTTTGCTTGTTGATATGGTCAATTATGTGAATGATTTTCCTTATGTTGAACCATCCTTGCATTCCTGGTATAAATCCCACCTGATCATAATGAATAACCCTCATGATCACTTGCTGGAGTCTTTTTGCTAGTATTCTGCTTAAAATTTTTGCATCTATGTTCTTTAAGGAGATTGGTCTGTAGTTTTCTTTCTCTGTTTTTGATCTACCTGGTTTGGGGATCAGTACCATATTTGTATCATAAAAGGAGTTTGGTAGAACTCCTTCTTTGCTTATTATGTCAAATTGTTTGTATAGTATTGGAATTAGTTGTTCTTTGAAGGTTTGATAGAATTCACTTGTGAATCCATCTGGTCCCAGGGACTTTTCTTAGGGAGTTCTTTGATGGCTTGTTCGATTTATTTTTCTGATATGGGATTATTTAAGTATTATATTTCTTCTACTGTTAATCTAGTGTGTAAATGGAATTAGCTCTGGCCCATTCATAGTCAAAACTCTACTTACCTGAGATGATGTCATCCCCACCTCCCTTAGTGGGGAGGGGAGATGAGTTACCCACAAGTGACAATAGGTAACAAATCAAGAACAAGGGACTGCCGAAAGGGCAGTCCAAATCAGTGTAGACGCTGCCATTTATCCACTTGAATTAGAGGTGGACCCACAGGAAGTGACGGGAGGCACTATCTCTTCAAGTATGTTGGTTACTTCCTGTTGGGGCAGTTCCCACTTTGAACTTGGTGCTGAAGGATCTAGGCTAAGACCTCAGGCTGCTTCCACTCTGAATGGTCACGTGGGTAAGTTAGGCTGACTTCCTTGGCCTACCTTGGCGTTTTCCAGACTCTACCTTAAGTAGGCTCTTGTCTCTCTGATTGCTAAGGCCTTGTGGCGTGTAATTTAGTTTAATTAGCCTTTTAACCCTCTCTCTCTGTCCGGGCCTCCACAGGTCCAGACTAGCCTCTCTCTCTATTTCCCTACCTTCTACTCTTCCTAATTGTAAATAAGCTACCTTAAACCCAATCCTGACTTGGGTCTATTTTAATTATGGAATCAATCTGAATTATTGATTCCTGGCGGCCACATTTTAAATATATATCTATATAATATCTAAAATCTCCCTCTTACACTAGGCAATTTATATTTTTTTAAATATTCATCCATCTCACCTAAGTTGCTATATTTATTACCATATAATTGGACAAAATAGTTTTTAATGATTGCCTTGGTTTCCTCTTCATTAGAGGTGAGGTCTCCCTTTTCATCTTTGATACTGATGATTTGGTTTTCTTTTTTCCTTTTCAAATACAGCATCACTGCTCTTTGATTCATCTACTAAGCTGGGTCCTGAAAGTCGCTTCCTGAGATGTCAAAGCTTGACCAGCTCACTACAAAATCTAGCATGGACTCCACTCCTTGACCTCCTGGTGATGGGAAGGACCCAGCATTTTCTCTCTTCTCTCATAGGACACAACTAGGTAGGAAGAAGTCAAACAAAGAAAATATATGAAGTCATCTAGTACCTTTTGATTGTACTCTCAGCTCTCTATTTAATTGTGACTAATTAAAAAGCTTTTATTCACCCTGTAGTTAGCCAACTGGAACAAATTAAAGAATGTCTGCATATGCTTCAAATCTCTCTAAGGCATTTCCATTAAACATTGTAATGGCTCGCTAGCTGCTCCCACATGTAGAATTTCATTAGTGGCATTCCAAACTGGGCTCATTGGGAGTCCCTTGATATACATATTATTGGTAGGGTAGGGTGAGAAGAACAACATATACACTAAAAAGAAAATATTAGAGAGATATTATAAGATTAAAAATTAATGTCCAAATAATCCAATTTTTATATTTAATAAACTTATTAATAATAACTTGAAGCAAGAGGAAAGTAAAAAGCTAGAGCAAAGAAGGAGTCAACCCAGCCACGGTCACTTGTGAGGGAAGGGAGTGAGAGGGCAGAGTCACACACAACTATATACAAATATATAAGCATGCAACTTGGGGATGAAAAGGAAAGGAATTCTGGGAGATGAAGTCCAAGGGGTCAAGATTTTCTAATTACACAATATGTATAGATAGATAGATAGATAGATAGATAGATAGATAGATAGATAGATATGTGTGTGTACATATAGCTTGAAATATCAAGATATATATCAATAAATATCTGGCAAACATTCCTGTAAATATATGGATATGTGGTAGTGGGAAGGAATATAGGTCAATAGAAAACAATTTCTAGGAGAAGAAGGCACCAACAACTGGTAAGATAAGGATAGGTCGATCTTCTGTAGAAGGTGACAACTGAGGTGCAGAACTCACACTAAGTTGGCAAGATATAGACGATGATCTAGCAAAAGAGACTGAGAAGGGATGATCAGATGGGCAAGAGGAGAACCAGGATAGAACAGTGTCATAAAAATTCAAAGAGAGAATAGCCAAAATGAGAGGGTGATAGTTTCAAAGTGTGAAGAGCATGCAAATGGGATGAGAAGAAAAGAATGTGGTTCTAGCAGCTAAATGACAGAGTAATTTCAGTCAAGTATTAAGGTCATGGGAATAGTGAGGGAGCTAGGATAAACTCCCATAAACCTCTAGAAAAGTAGTATATTGCTACATTAAGCATCCAGCTAGGCTAGAGCATGCAGCAACAGAATTGTCCACCAGGTGGTGGTATACTTGAGCCACCAGCTCCAAAAGTCCATTTTTCTCTGGGACTTGGTTAGCATAGCCTGGCTAACTCGTTTCCCCAGTGGCCGCCAGAGGGTATTTAGCCTGCAAGCACTTACATTGTCCTTCCTATTTACAAACTCAAGCTTCACTTCTCTTCACTGATTCTGCAAACACTTAACTTTGCTCTTCCTACCTACAAACCTCAAAGACTGACACTAAATAGCTTGGCTTAATCAGGATTGATCTGAAATGAATCCTAACTATGGACAGATTTCAGGGTCTGAGAACTTAGACAGGGAAAAAAATGCATCTTTACTGCAACATAATTGATTTCCACTGTAATCCTATGTATTTTATTTCATGCAGTTTAAAACTTTTATTCTGAGAAGGGGCCCATCGACTTCACTGGACTCACTAATTGCTCAAAGATTCCAAAACTCAAAAAAGGTAAAGAACTCTTGATCTAAGGGATGAACTGGAATTTCATCTAAAATATTGTTAAATTGTGGATTAAAACACATTTTAAAATATGTAATCTCTTATCTGTACCTAGTTCTTGAACTTCAATCCTATTTAAGCTTCCCCTCTCAGTTCATTATTCACTGCATTCCCAATATCAAAGATTTAGCACACCATAATTGATTGCATAATTTATTACAGAAAATCAAGTAGAAAGGGACTGGCTTACAGCGATCTCCTAGTTGCCCTTTTAGCACACTCTACCACATTAATCTTCAGCTCATGAGAAAAGAATCAGGGAAGAAGGGGTATTCACTCAAAATCTTAGTATCATAGAGCAAAAATGAGGGAAAGCCACAAAAATGGTGGTAAGGGAAATCTGTTTTCTAGCTCACTAGCCCAAGAAGTTTCAAAATATCTGGCAATCTTGATTGGGAGCTCTTCTGGCTGTGCCAATGTCTGGTTGTATTGCTTTCATGCCATTATGTCCTCTGGATAGATCTGTCATGGTCTCTGTGGTTCTCCTGGCCATTCATCCCCTACCTCCCCAGGAAGCCCCCAAACCACATGATTAATGGAAGGAAAACAGGAAGTAGATTGCAAACACTCCTGTACAGTTCTTATCACCCCCTTCTACCATGTAGCTTCCTGTTCCAAAACCTACTGAAAGCAAGACAGCTTCCCCTGCCCTTTCTTAGAGCTAGAACAGAGCAGGACAATCTCATATCTGTTAGTGCCTCACAAATTCTGCTCCATTGGTCTCTGTGGATGACTTCTTGAGCTCTGGAATTTTAACCACAAGTATACTGAGTCTGTGTTCCCCTGTAAGAAGACTGAACTAGATGACCTTTCATTTCCCTTCCAGCTTTCATTTCTTTTTGAAAAATTTAATTTGTATTTATATTTCTTGTTTTAATATCATCTTCATTTCCAGATATGTCCTCACCCATTCTAGAGAGCCATTCCTTGCACAGATGGGCAAAGTAGCTTTCATTAAGGTAATCTTATTTATTTCTTTTTTTAAAACATTTTATCTTTTTTTCAATTATAGGTAAAAATAATTATTAACATTTTTTTATTTTAAGTTTCAAATTATCTTCCTCACTCCTCCCCTTCCCTCCTCCCTGAGACAGTAAGCAATCTGATATAGGTTACACATGTGCAGTCACGCAAAACATATTTTCCATTTTAGTCATATTGTGAAAGAAAACAGACCTCAAAAAATAATGTTAAAAAATAGTATGCATCAATCTACATTCAGATTCCTTCAGTTCTTTCTCTGGATATGGATAGCATTTTTCATCATGACTCCAAAACTGTCTTGGATCTTTGTATTGCTGAAGATAGTTAAGTCATTCACAGTTGATCGATCATTCTTACAATATTGCTGTTATTGTATATAATATTTGCCTGATTCTGTTTATTTCACTTTACACCAGTTCATATGTCTTCCTAGGTTTATTTTAAAGCATTCTGCTCATTATTTCTTGTAGCATCATAGTATTCTATCACAATCATATACCCCAACTTGTTCAGCTATTCCCTAAATGACATGAATCCCCTCAATTTTCTCTTCTCTGCCATCACAAAAATAAGTCCTATAAAAAGTTTTGTATGTATAGATCCTTTTCCTTTTTTTTAAATTTGCTTTGGGATAGAGACTTGGTAGTGATATTGCTAGACCAAAGTATGCACAATTCTATAGCCCTTTGGGCATAGTTCCAAATTGCTTTCCAGAATGGTTGGATTAATTCACAATTCTTCCAACAGTACTTTAGTGTCCTTTTCCTCCCCAAAATCCTTTCCAGCATTTCTCATTTTCCTTTTTGTCATATTAGCCAATCTGAGAATTATGAGGGAGTACCTCAGAGTTGTTTCAACTTGTGTTTCTCTAATCAACAGTGATTTCGAGCATTTTTTCACATGATTGGAGTTGGCTTTGATTTCTTCATCTAAAAATTGCCTGTTCATGCTTGAATTCTATAAAAACTGGGAAGACCTCCATGAACTGATGAGTAATTAAATGAGCAGAACCAGGAGAACATCATACAGAGTAACTGAAACATCATGGGACAATCAAATGTAATTGACTTTGCTGCCAATGAACCAAGACAATTATGAAGGACTTATGAGAAAGAATGCTATCCACATCCAGAGAAAGAACTGGGGAGCAGAAACACAGAAGAAATTTATGATTTATCACTTGTTTATATGGGTATATGATTTGGGTTTTGGTTTCAAAAGATTACTCTATTTTAAAAATTAATAATATGGAAATAGGTATTGAATGATAGTACATGTATAACCCAGTGGTGTTGTTTGTCAGCTGGGGGGGATGGGAGAGGGGACAGAGATAACATTTAAATTTAAATTAAAAAAAAACTTTAAATAAATAAATATTTTGAAATTTAAATAAAAACTGCCTCTTCATATCCTTTGGCCATTTATCAATTGGGAAATGACTCATATTCTTATAAATTTGAATCAGTTTTCTTTCTACTTAAGAAATGAGGACAATATTATTTATTTCCAAAGACAAACATTTACTGAATATGCAGTCATAAAAAGGACATGGTTTTCATGTATAAAAACATACTAAAGAAACTAAAACTTAGCTCAACTTAAACATAATTCTGAAGCATAATACAGTAATCCATACTATAAAACTCTTTTACTTTCTTCTTAACCTTTTCTTGTTTCTTACCTCATCATTCAACTGAAACTGCTCAAGCTTCAAAGTTATTATAGATGTCTTGATTGCCAATCCTAAATGCCTTTTAAAAGTAAAGTGAAGAGGGGGCAGTTGGGTAGCTCAATGAATGGAGAGCCAGGCCTAGAGATGGGATGTCCTAGGTTCAAATCTGGCCTCAGCCTGTGTGACCCTGGGCAAGCCACTTAACCCTCATATGCAGTATTGATTCTTAGACAGAAAGTAAGGGTTTAAATAAATGAAGTGAAGAAAAACATTAAGAATCTAATGAATGTGAGAAGGCCCTTCATCAGTGCTCCAAACTTGATAAACAAAAGCTACCATATTGGGGGAAACCCTAAGAACATGGGAAATCCTTCAGTTTTTTAATTTTTTTTTTTATTAAACCTTTAACTTCTGTGCATTGGCTCCTTGGTGGAAGAGTGATAAGGGTGGGCAATGGGGGTCAAGTGACCTACCCAGGGTCAAACAGCAGGGAAGTGTCTGAGGCCAGATTTGAACCTAGGACCTCCCATCTCTAGGCCTGACTCTCAATCCACTGAGCTACCGAGTTGCCCCCAAATCCTTCAGTTTTAACTTATAACTTGTCACTATTAGATCTACACTAAAGTCAAACTCTATCAGTGTGGCCAGTTTAGTAAAAGTTTTACTTGTGAACTCCTCATTAATCATCAAAGAATTTATACTGGGAGGGGAAAAAAAATCTCTATTAATAGGAGAAAACCTTTGATTATTCTTCAATCTAAAAATCTTAGCTTTGAAGGAAGCTTTCTTCAAATTCTTCATAGAACATGAATGGGAAATTTTACGAATATAGTGAAAGCAGAAAAAACTTGAATGTGAATTCAGCTTGTTAAACAGCAAAAATCCATACTAATGCAGGCCTAGAGACAGGAGGTCCTAGGTTCAAATCTGGCCTCAGACACTTCCTAGCTGTGTGACCCTGGGCAAGTCACTTGACCCCCATTGCCTACCCTTACCACTCTTCTGCCTAGGAGCCAATACACAGTATTGACTCCAAGACGGAAGGTAAGGGTTATTAAAAAAAAATCCATACTAATGATAAAAATCTATAAATATGGGAAGGTCTTCTAACTTACTGAACATCAGGAAATCTATATCACAGAGAAAGCCTATAAATATGGAGAGTGTGGGAAAATCTTCTGTTTAACCTCATATCTTATTTAACATGGTTGGGGGTGGGGTGGGGAGGGGATTTAAAGATCTTTTCTCAAACCTAATCTTTCTTGACCTCTCCTCTCTCCAGCCTTTTCCTTGATATTGTCTCCTCTTTAGGTTTTCAAGACATTGCTCTCTTCTGGTTCTCCTGGCTTCTTTGAGGGATCTTCATCCAGGTCATGCCCACTAACTGTGAGTGTCCCTCAAAGCTCTGTCCTGGGGCCCTCTTCTCCCTCTCTGTTTCACTTGATGATTTCATCAACTTCCAGAAATTCATTCATCAGCTCTATGTAAATGATTCTCAAAATTTATTTCTCTAACCATGCCGAAGCACCTCCTAATCAGTAAACACGTGGCTCTCAATTCCCTTCAGCATCAAATATAAAATTCTCTATTTGGCTTTTATTTTTATTTTTATGTATCTATTGTTAAAGAAATAACGTGGGTAGTAATAGAGATATATGTATAATGATAGTGATGATGTGTATCTGTCAATGATCTCCTCAGCTGCATTTGATGGGAGGAACACCTACTCCTATCACCCTGGCTGCTGCTGTAAATTTTCCCCTTCTTTCTGATAGGTTTGGTTGATAACCTGTTAGAAATTCCTTTAACAGCTGCCCAAGTAAGGACCCTTGAGAGGTTAGATCAATGGTTAACCTCTCCAGGCCCAACCTGGGGTTGGATAGATTGGTAATGAGCTATTGATCAGCTTTGGATAATATTCAGGATCTGACTGCATTTTGACTCCCTTCCCAAGGGCTGTGATAGAATGACCACTCAGGAAGGTACTTGTTATTGAACACTCTTTTATCTATAGGTAGGGAAAGGATAACAAGGTCAAGGATTGGGGATTGGAAACCCTGTTGTCCTATTATCTATTAGACTAATTAATAATCAGGACTGGAGGCTACTAAGCTGGTGGAGGCTTGAGATCTTCACCTCTTCCTATCTCTGGCCAGACCTGGCCACAGCCAAGCCAGAGAATAAGGAAGGCTATTGCTGCTGATATATTGATGGTCTTTATTCTCTCAGCTCTCCCACCAATAGTATTGATGGTTCACTAGCTCTCACAGTCTAGCCAGGAAATAGATTCAGGCTTATTCCTACCCTCTTCTTCTTCAACCACCCTTCAACCCCCCTTCAGCCACCCACTGCCCAGATAGAACCACTGAGGCTTGCAGAGATCTGTGATCTCCAGTTCTCAGCCTCTGAGTCCAGATACCTCCTCCAAGGTAGCTGTCAGGGGTATATATAGGGTGGGGCTAACGGACATTTGTCCCTGGCTCATAGCACCTGGGAACATTCCAGACTCTCAACTGCCATCCCTGTCATTCAAGGAGGCATCCTTCTTATCCCAGGTAATGATTATAACACTATTTATTTGTTTGTTTGTTTATTATTTTTAATTTATTTTTATTTTTTAATTTTTTAGAAAATTTTTCCATGGTTACATGATTCATGTTCTTTCCCTCCCTCCCCAACCTCCCCCACCCTCCCCATAGCCAACGCACAATTCCACTGAGTTTTACATGTATCATTGATCAAGACCTATTTCCATATTATTATTTTTTATTATTTTTTTTATTTTTTTAAACCCTTAACTTCTGTGTATTGGCTCCTAAGTGGAAGAGTGGTAAGGTTCCGCAATGGGGGTCAAGTGACTTGCCCAGGGTCACACAGCTGGGAAGTGTCTGAGGCCGGATTTGAACCTAGGACCTCCCATCTCTAGGCCTGACTCTCAATCCACTGAGCTACCCAGCTGCCCCCTCCATATTATTTTTAGTTGCACTGGGGTGGTTGTTTAGAGTTCGTGTTTAGAGTGTGTGTTCAAGCAGTTGCTTTTCTTCTGTGTTTCCACTCCTGTAGTTCTTCCTCTGAATGTGGGTATCGTTCTTTACCATAAATCCCTCAGAATTGTCCTGGATCATTGCTTTGCTGCCAGTACAGACGTCCATTACATTCGATTTTACCACAGTGTATCAGTCTCTGTGTATAATGTTCTCCTGGTTCTGTTCCTTTCACTCTGCATCAATTCCTGGAGGTTGTTCCAGTTCATGTGGAATTCCTCCAGTTCTTTATTCCTTTGAGCACAATACTATTCCATCACCAACATATACCACAATTTGTTCAGCCATTCCCTGGTTGAAGGACATCCCCTCATTTTCCAGTTTTTTGCCACCACAAAGAGCACAGCTATAAATATTTTTGCACAAGATTTTTTCCTTATGATCTTTGGGGTATAAACCCAGCAGTTGTATGGCTAGATCAAAAGGCAGACAGTCTTTTAAAAGCCCTTTGGGCATAGTTCCAAATTGCCATCCAGAATGGTTGGATCAATTCATATCTGTTTAGCTTTTAAAGTCCTTCATAAATTGGACTCTTCCCACCTTTCCAGTCTTCTTGTACCTTACACCCCTCATATACTCTGAAATCTGATGATTCTGGCCTCCTGAATATTTCTTAAACTCAGTCTCCTGACTCCACGCCTACCTGGAATGCTCTTCTTCCTCATCTCCATCTCCTCATCTCCCTGGAAGCCTCCAACTCTCAGCTTAAATGGAACTTTCTACAAGAAGTCTTTCCCAACCCCCTTTATCCTAGTGCTTTCCCTCTGTGATTATACCCAGTTCATCCTGTATATAGTTTGTAAATAGTTGTTTGCATGGTATCTCCCCAATTAGACTGTGAGCTCCCTGAGGACAGGCACTGTCTTTTGTGTTTCTTTGTGTCCTTAGCTCACACAGTGCCTGGCCCATGGTAGGCATTTAGTAAATGTTTATTAATAAATATGTATATTAAATTAACATATTAAATGAGAGTATATGTTGAAAACAATTATTAATTTAATTACATGATATCCTCTTACAGGTCAATTCAATTAGCACTTATTTGTGGTTGTTTAGTCATTTTCAATTGTGTTCAACTCTTTGTGGTACTATTTGGCAAAGACAAAAAGAATCCTTTCTTGGCAAAGACACGGTTTGCCATTTCTTTCTCCAGCTCATTTTTACAGATGAGGAAACTGAGGCCAACAGGTTAAATGACTTGCCCAGGGTCACACCAATAGAATGTGTCTGAGGCCAGATTAGAATTTAGGAAGATGATTCTTTCTGACCTTCTCTGAGGGCAGCTAAATGGCACTGTGGCTAGAGTGCCAGGCCACAGAAAATGTTCAGAGACAAGAGATGAAGTAAATTGTTTAGGGAACAGTCAGGAGCCCAGTGTCACTGGATAGAAAAAGTATGTATTGGGGAGTAAGATATAAAGAGAATGGAAAGGTAGAAGGGGGCTAGGTTATGAAGGGCTTTGAATGTCAAACAAAGTATTTCGTATAGGGAGCCACTGGGGTTTATTGAGAAAGGAGGTGGCATAGTCTGTGCTTTAGGAAAATCACTTTTGCAGCTGAGTGGAAGATAGCCTGGAGTAGGGGGAGACCTGAGGCCAGAAGACCCAAGACGGGTTCTTGCAATAATCCAGGAGTGAGGTGATGAGAGTCTGAACTAAAGGGGTGGCCGTGTCAGAGGAGAGAAGGGAGCTTGTTAGAGAGATATTGCAAAGGTAAAATTGATAGTTCTTGGCAAGAGTTTGGATATGGTGGGGTGAGAGAAATTGAAAAATCCTGAACAATTACTAGGCTGTGACCTTGAGGGACTGGCAGTGTAGACAGTGCCATTTTTAAAATTCATTTTGGATATGTTTGGGATTCCTCTTCACTCCCTACACAAATGGTCAGGATTGCATGTAACAAAGAATAAGAACAAAGAAAAAAAATTCAGCCAAACTGGCCAACCCATCATCAGAGTCTGACAGTGCATACAGATGGTCAGCATCCACACTCCTCTGTAACAACCGGCATTCTCAAGAGTCAGTATTTATGGGGGCAGCTGGGTAGCTCAGTGGATTGAGAGCCAGGCTTAGAGATGGGAGGTCCTAGGTTTGAATCTGACCTCAGACACTTCCCAGCTGTGTGACCCTGGGCAAGTCACTTGACCCCCATTGCCTACCCTTACCACTCTCTTCTGCCTTGGAGCCAATACACAGTATTGATTCTAAGATGGAAGGTAAGGGTTTAAAAAAAATTTTTTTAAAGTCAGTATTTATTAAGTTTAAGCTAATTTACTGATTGGCAAGTGAAGCCAAAGAGAGGGGCAAAAGAGAGAGTTCTGGTGGCAAATTGGCCAATATATACCTCTTGTGATCACTCAGTCACCCCCTAGACATCCCAAGACAATTGTGATTAGTAAATATTCACTGAGGAGGAGGACTCAGAGCTTTCCACCCCTTCCTCATCCCTTCATCATAGGAAAGGGAGTGCCCTTGTTGAGATCTGGAAGATGCCCACACATTCTGCCAAGTGGCTGGGTCACCAGGACTGCCTAGAGCCTGGCGGCTAGAGCTTGCTGACTTCCCTTACCCAACAGAGCTCTTGTTTACAGATAAATAAGGAACAGGTCTCCACCCTGCCAGAAGGAAAACCAGCCCAGTGAGATGCTCTGAAATCCGGGAGCACATCACTTGGAAGCCAGCTGATCTTTAAAGCCTGAGGTTTTAGAAAGGTTTCTTATAAAAATGATTACGTTCAATGTTAATTTTCCATATTTCCACTTGGGTGAAGGAGGGAGGGAGATGCCTTTTCTCATTTCCTCTTCAGACCAAACCTTGGTCACTATAATTACAAGGCATTAGCTTCCTACATTTTCCTTTGGTTCATCTCGCTGCACCTTTGTAGTGGCCATGCTACAGGCCAGATATATACTTCTGAGGGGCAGCTGGGTAGCTCAGTGAATGGAGAGCCACGCCTAAAAATGGGAGGTCTTGGGTTCAAATCTGACCTCAGACCCTTCCTAGCTGTGTGACCCTGGACAAGTCACTTCACCCCCATTGCGTAGCCCTTACCACTCTTCTGCCTTAGAACCAATACACAGTATTGATTCCAAGATGGAAGGTAAGGGTTTTAAAAACAAAAAAGTATATATTCTTCCTGCTGATCTAGGCCTCAGAGTCCCTATCTTCCTTTAGGAAATACATACACATGTATGTATGTATATGTCCTTGTTGATATACTCTCATCCATCAGAATAGAAACTCCCATTAGAATGGAAAGTTAGTTAGGAAGTTAGAACTTCCCTAGGTGGTTGGGATTGTTTTATTCTTTGAACTTATATCCCCAGTGTCTAGGGAACAGCTAAATGGCACAGTGGACAGAGTACAGAGCTTGAAGTCAGAAAGACTCATCTTCCTGAGTTCAAATCCAGCCTCAGAGATGTACTAGCTATGTGACCCTGGGTAAGTCATTTAACCCTGTTTGCCTTGGTTTCTTCACCTGTAAAATGAACTGGGAAGGAAATGGCAAACTACTCTAGTATCTGAGTATCTGGTAGTCAAGGAAACCTCAAATATCACGAAATATCAGACATGACTGAAATGACTGAATAACAACAAAACCCACCATATCTAGCACTGTGCCTGTCAATTATCAGTTATTAATAAATGCTTGTTAATTGTTGGGCTATTTCTCCCGCCTTCTGCTTAGTTCACTTTCAGCTTGTTCAGATACGTCTTCCCCATCTACCTCCAGTTTCTAACTGATATCAATATAATAGCACCCAGGAAAGCAAGAAAAAACCCTGATCTTCTCTGTACTTGCTGCGATGCTGAATTTTCAGGAATCGGTGAAAAGATACCATTTTGGTTGCCATCTGCCAGGTGTGTATTCTGAGAATACTAAATGGAAAACCCAAGAGAACCAACTTTGAGACGCCGCCATCCTTCTCTGTACCAGTCATCTCTTTTGCTGGAAGTCTCTCTGATGAAGTAGGACTCGTTTCTGACACTTTGTCGAGTGCCGTCCCAAGGCTATGGTTTCTTCTCTCACAGAGTTGTTATAGAGGAATGTACTTTGTAAATCTTAAGACATTTTAGGAGTGGGAGTCATTGGAATTATGATAACTTGGCCAAAATGATAGGAACATGGGTCAAGGGGAGCCTCTGATGCCATCTGGTTCCGTTCCCCCTCATTCTACAGGTTGGGAACCTAAAGCCCAGCGTAAGTGACTTAGCCAAAGTCACACGTGTCCAGAATGTACCAAATATTTTAGTGAAGATTTAAGATTTGACAGCTCAAATTTCACTAAATCTTTTTGGGACATCCTGGAGTTACCACAAAAGGCAGGATTTTAATTCAGTCCTTTTGACTCCAGAATCAGTATCATGATGCTGCATAATAATAGTAATTAATAATAATTTGCACTTATATAGCACCCCCTATATGCCAGGCACTATGCCGTGCATTTACAAATATCTCATTTGATCCTCACTAGAACCCAGGAGGCTGGCTATTAAATTCTCCATGTTACAGAAGAGGAAACTGAGACAGACAGAAATGACTTGTCCAGGGCCACAAAGGAAGTGTCTGTAATCACATTTGAACTCAGCTCTTCCTGACTCCAGTACTTTATTTACTGTTGCACCTAAATCCTCATCACCATCATTCCTTTGAGGGATTTTTAAAGGCCGTTTGGAAATAATTCCCTGCTTCCATAAAAAAAAAGGTTCATAGATAAATAGTTATGAAATCATATAATATTACAGTTGGAAGAGGATGTAGACCTTGGAACATAATGCCATAAGGAAAGAGCCATTGGGGGTCTTAGAACTTAGAGCAGAGAATATCTGAGTTGGGAGGGACTTTAGAATACAGAATATAGGATGTTAGAATGGGAAGGGCCTTTAGAACTTGGGACAAAGGATATTCAAATGGGAAAGGAAGACACTTCAAAACAGAGATGATAGAAATTCAAAGATTTAGGAAAGAGATCTTATTTTTTTTTATGTTTGCTTTTTAAATTTTTAAAATATTTTTCCATGGTTCCATAATTCATATTCTCTC
This sequence comes from Gracilinanus agilis, assembly GCF_016433145.1. Taxonomy (NCBI): domain Eukaryota; kingdom Metazoa; phylum Chordata; class Mammalia; order Didelphimorphia; family Didelphidae; genus Gracilinanus; species Gracilinanus agilis. Next base: position 731,643,337 of record NC_058130.1, on the reverse strand, counting down.
CCTCCCCTCTTCCCTCTCCATTCCTGGAGCTGACAAGCATTTACGCTGGGTTATACATGTGTTATCATGTGATACCTAAGCAAAAGGATCCTATGATGTCCAGATGGAAGGGGCCTCGAGAATAAGAACAGAGGTACAATAATGCACAGCATCTCTTAGTTTCGTTTAAAGTTAGTATTTCTTTATTCTAAGGGAAAACTCATTCTTTTTTTTTTTTTTTTTAGGATCAATAGAGAAGGATATCTGGGAATAATTGAGGTTTTTGAAAAATTTAAAGCATGACTCTCCAGTGTGTCATTTCACATAAGAAGTTCTCCATGCAGGGCAGCTAAGTGGCTCGGTGGATAGAAAGCCAGAGACAGGAAATTCTGGGTTCAAATGTGACCTCAGACACTTCCCAGTTGTGTGTCCCTAGATAAGTCACATAGCCCCAATTGCCTCACTCTTACTGCTTTTCTGCCTTGGAGCTGATAACTTAGTATCATCTTAAAATAGAAGGTAAGGTTTAAAAAAAATTGAAGAGGATACTGTAGAGTGGAACTAGGCGGTCAAGATGGGAAACAAAAGAATGTAGCTGTTGCCAGGGTGATAGCCTGGGAAAGAACCAAAGGGCTAAGGAATTGGAAGTCAGACACAGTGAGGATGAAGGACACGTTTGGAATGCTAAGGGAGAGATGGAATCACAACAGACTCTGGTAGAATTTGGGGATTTAGGAGTTCACGAAGTTGATGGGTTTTGTGGGACACTCACTATCTATCTATCCATCTCATCCTCTGCCCTCCCTTCCTCCTTTTGCCTTCAATCTTTTCCAAAATGAGGACCTTTTCCAATAAACCCTATCTTCTCATTATGTGGCCATAGTATTTACGTTTCATCTTTACTCTCTGACCTTCTAATGAATAGTCTGAATTAATTTCTTTAAAGATTGATTGCTGTGATCTCCTTGCTATCCAAGGGACTCTCAAAAATCCACTTCAGCACCTCAATTCAAAAGCATCTGTTCTGTAGAACTCAACTTTCCTTACAATCCCTGGATTGCTACTAGAAAAAACAACAACATGGCTTTGACTATAGGGTCCTTTGTTGGCAAGGTGATGTCTCTGCTTTTTAGTATACTGTCCAAACATGCACTGCTACAGTCCCATCTGCAGTGATCTTTGGGTCGAGCAATATAAAATCTGACACTGCTTCCATTTCTTCTCCCTCTGTTTGCCAGGAAGTGATGGGGCTAATTGTCAAGGCCTTAGTTTTCTTCTTCTTGTTGTTGTTTTTAATGTTAAGCTTCAAGCCAACTTTTGCCCTCTTCTCTTTTAACCTTATCAAAAGACAATTCTTTCCTTTTTGCCATCAGAGTGACATTGTTTGCATATGGAAGATTGTTGTTATTTCTCTCAGCAACCTTAATTCCAGCTTTTGTTTTGTCCAGGCTGGCATTTCACATGATGTACATTACACGTAAGTTAAATAAGTAAGGTGACAGTATACAGTGTTATTGTACCCCTTTCCAATCTTAAACCAATCAGTTGTTCCATGTTCATTTCTAACTATTGTTTCTTGCCTCACATACAGGTTCCTCAGGAAACAAGTAAGATAATCTGGTACTCCCATCTCTTTGAAGATTTGCCAGGCTTTGTGGTGATCCACATAGTCAAAAGCTTCAGTATAGTCAATGAAGCAGAAGTAGATATTTTTCTGGAACTCCCTTGATTTCTTTTTTTTTTTTTTAACTCTTACCTTCTGTCTTAGAATTGATATTAAATATCAGTTCTTATGCCCAAAGGACGCTAAAAGAATGCCTGCCCTTTGATCCAGCCATACCACTGCTGGGTTTATGCCCCAAAGAGATAATAGAGGAAAAGATTTGTACAAAAAAATTTATAGCTGTGCTGTTTGTGGTGGCAAAAATATTGGAAAATGGAAGGTTTCCGGGTTAAGATGGCGGCAGAGTAAGAAGCAGCTCTTAACCTCTCCTGACCGAAACACACAAAACTCCTCAAGGGGACATAAAAACAAGTCCAGACGAA